>NC_057813.1:558547348-558806269 GCF_018294505.1 Triticum aestivum
ATCGATCGAGCCGGTTGGGACTGGATGAACAGGACCCCATGGAGGGCTGGATGAACAGGACGACCCCATGGAGGGCTGGATAAACAGTAGACAGTGGAAGGGTGGATGAACAAGTAGCCCGTGGATGGGTCGTTGAACAGGAGCCCGTGGAGAGGGCTGGTTGAACAGTAGCCTGTGGAGTAGCGCGTGGTGGAGGCTGGATGAACAGGAGCCCATGGATGAATAGTCACAGGTGGAGGCTGGAGGAGGTCGACGGTGGATGAACAATAGCCCGTGGAGGTTGGAGGAGGTCGATGGTGGAGATGAACAGTATCCTGTGGAGTCCTGTTTTGCGGTACGCCACACCCCTCCCGATGAACAGGACCTCCGTTTCGACCGTAACGCTCGAACACAAGTCTGTTTTGTTCGTTTTGCGGTACGCCACACCCCTCCTGATCAACAAGACCCTGTTTCGGACGTAGGAGGTCCAACACAAGTCCGTTTCCTCCATTTTGCGGTACGCCAGACCCCTCCCGATGAACATGATACAATTTCGAACATGGTCGATCGAACACAAGGTTGTTTCCTCCGTTCTGCGGTACGCTAGGCCTCGTTTCCATCGGCTGTTTGGACGGCAGGTGCTTATGCTACCCATCAAATAAAAATCAGGTGCCTGAAAATTTGTTTCGAAACAAATGATTCAGCTTTATATCCGCGTCGACCCTCGACATGATGGTTGGAAGCAAATGCAAGTTCATACCAAAAGATCGTTAACTACAATACCAACTTGCGGACGACAAGGTAGTACAAGTACCAATACCAAACTAACTTATAATCTTTTTACTCCTGGCCCTAGTGTTCGTCTGGTAGAAAATCTTGCAGAGGATCAGCTCCCGCTCCTTCTCTTGCTCCAGGTCCCCGAGGTGGTACTGGTGCATCACCCAGTTGGTCCTCTGCTGGTCGAAGTTCTTGTTGGTGTGCAGCACCAGAACCTTTTTGCTGCCCGTCTGCCGGCCATTGACCATCACCGGCAAGGTATTGCCGGTCTTGTGCCACATCGCGTGCATGCCGCACTCCGACTGTATCTTGCGATGCATCCACATGCCCCTTTTGAACGTCCTGGAATTTCATTGGAGGAAATGCTTGCTTAGGCCACTCAGTGTGATACCTGCAATATTGTCGAATACAGGTTTTAGTGTATGTAGTTGGCATTTTCATAACATCTTTGGCATGTTGCAGTCACTTGTTTCACTTTTTATTAAATGTTAAATTGTAATTGCTTCACCAGGTCTGCGTCTAAAAAGAAAAATAGAGCTATAAACAAAGGAATATGTTTGTGCAAGTAGACGGCTGATCGGTGTCTTACTTGGAAGTTTCTCAGGATGGGTGTAGCATATGCCGTGCTCGCTATCGATGGTTGGTATGAACAAATCGATGAGAGGGTGAGATCTCGCACTGTCAGCACTCACTTTGGCCTCAAGGTGCTCAATCAGCTCCTGATCCGTGGGATCGAACTTGATGCCAGCCGGCAGCACCGGCCAATCCTTCTTCGACTTGCATCGGTTAATTCCAGTTATATGGTACTCAATGTATGATCAATCGTCTGTTTTGAGTGAATGATGAAAGATTTTGACAGATAAGTGGTACTCCAAATCTGAAGTCCAAAATACCCGAACATGCCGCCGGGGTTCTTGTGTCACCTCACGCGCAGTGTGTTGCCACGTCAATTCAATGTGTGGACATGATGAATAGTTTGACCGACGTATACTAGTACTGCTACTGTACTACTTACTAGTCGTATTTAGTGTCACATTTTAACCGTAGGTTTAACTAACAAGTATGCACTAGAAGCCTAATTGATATACATATATATATATATGTAAAACTGTGTCTATCATAGCTTGCCACAGAACTAGTTAAGGCTTGCTAAACATTTAACAGTTTAAAAGTAAGTAAAAAATATGAAATAAATAGGGGAGCCTCACTCTAGTATAATAAGATGATCCAACGGTGTGATTGTGAAAATATGCATTTATGTGTACTCAGCGAAGAAAACAAGCATTTCAGCTCACTACAGGATCAATATATATTGAAACATTTGTTCTTTTTGTCCAGGACACATGCAGTCATATTTTCTTAATCCCTCCATTGGATCATGTTATATTATAGGTGTGTTGGTTCAGTATTTTTTTCATGATTTTTAAGAACTTTTACACTGTCGAAATCCTTAACTAGTTCTGTGGCAAGCTATTGTAGCATCTCCATCATCATTATCAGTACATCCTACGCAGGTGAGTTAGGATGCACTTGATCCCAGGAAGGTATCTATCCTTCAAACCAGAGGAGTGCTTAAAACTAACAACAATACATAATATCCAACAAAAGAGGGTCATGCTACAGCAGCAGAATACATGGCTCAGTCTAGATATCAGTAGGAATCAAGTTGTGCATATTTGCCGTTGGCATGAACCACGTCGCCGCATGTCGGGTTTGCAAAAGCCATCCATCACATGGAAGCTTGATGCCTTTCACACACTGAAGATTATCTGGCAAAAAGCTGTGTCGACAAATCTCTGGATATGGTGATTCATGAAACCCATGGTATGATGTGTAAACACAGTCCCCCCTGGCGAATGGAAGTTGCATAGCACGATAATCATCGCCGGTGATATGATCGATGATTGGTTGGATGATCGGATAATTGAGCCTGAGGAACATGGAGTGGTTGCAGAGGCTGTAAACCTGCCTCCAATTGAATACGCCTAGCCCAATGGAGCTGGGATCTTTCTCGAACACGAAGCAGCCATAGCCATCAATGTCATGAAGGCCCCACGCATTGTACTGCATGTGGTTTGATGTAAGGGTTTGGTCAATGGTATGTGCGAATGAGCATCAAATGACCACCGTTAGCTGAACGAGCGATAAACCACCACCCATCGGCTGGTATGATTCCAGGTCCTAGAATCATGAAGGCCAGCGCATTTGCGTCTGCTGTAACAATTCAAATTGGAGACCAAAAGGACAAAAATAAACAATCATGTTCAGAGTATGTGTGGAATTAGGATTATTATAATAGTGACACATATCATAGACAGAGAATTGCAATGCCGTGGTCATAATCATACCCCAAGTTAAAAAAAATAAGCCAATGGCTTTCATATTCTAGCAATATGTCATGGGTTTACACATCATGTATGGCGATCGGATTCCAGATAGACTAATCCCATGTCGAACATGGCAATGAGCTTGTAATCCATGTAGTCTTCTGATGGTGTGGGCACTTCACAGATTACAACTTTCAGCAAACAGAGGTCGAGCCAAAAGCTTGATGCGTCTCGTGCGTAGTAGGCAGGAGTGTCTGGAGGGCCGTGAGGCTCGATGGCGGCGGTATCCAACGATGGAAGGATGATCTCTCACTAGGTGTAGATATCCATGAGAGGCCACAGACTACCGGATTGGTGGATGAGGACGATCCAGTAGGCCTTCATGCCCGCCCAGTAGTGGACGCGCATGAAGGACAGGTGGACGGGTAGTGGTAGCATATCGAGGGGCACCACGACAACCTCCGTAGGATCGTCAAGTCGGTGTCTGGGCCACCTGCGAGGATCGGGCATCAGCAAGCAGGGTGTCTTGAAAAGAGCCGTCCGGTTGCAGACGAGTAGATGGTACAAAGGCACTAAGCATGCGGCCAGACGGACGGTGCTGAGTAGGTCCATACGATTACAGATCTGCTCCAAGAGAACATCAGGGAGGGAATTCCAATCGTGGCTTTGCGTGTCAGTCAGTTCTGCCATTGGGATTTTCGGTTCCTGTGAGCCAGTGAGGAAGTGGATTCGGGTGGGCGAGCGAAGAAGCTTCTCCTCGTGTGGCCGAGCAGTGAGCGGGGGGATATGGTACACGCGAGCTACCAAGGAAGTTGGCGCGAGCGGGGGAGCAGTGAGCGGGTGTAAATGGTGTGCGGCCGACGATGGGAAAGAGAGGAAGAAGAAGAAGAGAGGAGGAAGAAGAAGAGAGGAGGAAGAAGAAGAGAGGAGGAAGAAGAGTGGAAGACGGGGAAGAAAGTGCATTAAATCTCAATTGTACTAGTACTACTACTAGGATATACCGTCCTTCGGAGTGTAAATATTTACACCGATGACATGTGGGTCTACCACAAGAGGGCCCATATGTCAGTTAATGGAGGACAGAGGTGCGTAGGCGTATTTGCGGAAGCGTGCTCTACTGGCAAACATGATGGCAGTACTGGGTAAGGCTGATTTAGTAACACCAACACGCTGGTTCAGCTTATTAATTAAGTGTCCCATTTGCTGCTGTGTGTATTGTCACTTCACTGTGAAGACTAGTTGAATAGTTCTCTCTGACCGAGATGGGGAATAATGGATCGCGAAGACTTCCTTTCTACAATATCCCTATGCCTCTACACTCACTTCACTCATTTTTCTCCATACGCTGTCACTTGTTGAAATCTCTAGAAAGACAAATACTCCGTATTTGGGAACAGAGGGAGGCTTTTACTCCGTATTTGGGAACAGAGGGAGTGTCACCATATGGAGGGAACAGAGGAAGCTTGAAATATGAACATGTCAAGGGGAGGGAGTAAGCCCCATTCATGCATGCATGCATGCAACATGCAACACTCACACGTACACATGGACGCACGCAACACTCACGCACCCATGCGGCACACAGCACACGACGCAACACACACGCTCACGCTCAAGTGCTCAACCTACTCCCTATGTCCGTGAAAGACTGTACATTTAGAGATTTACACATTGACCAGGGCATAATTAACACCCAAAAGTAGCAGACTTATGTGTGCATGCGACCATTGAGAGAAGAAGATTAAATGAAGGCCGTTGCATGCTGTAATTAAGGATAGACATGTTGCCTATACCTAGAGCAGAAGTTGGTGCATTAGTCAATCAATATCGATTTAGATTAAAGGCTAAATGCATTGGAAGTGTAGATGTACTACACTCTTTGTTTTTTAGCCGATGTACACTCTTTGTTGGAAGACCGAGGGAGTACACGTGCATGCACTCACATACACAGCCAGGGTGGTTCGCTCGCAAGGGTTAGACTCCTGTCGCGCCTGCGTAAAGTTTTGTTTAACTGATTTCTTTGCTCTGCCAACTGACATGTGGGACCCAGAAACCAGGTGACAATTTAACCAGTCAACAAAGTGCCACGTCGACTATGTGGCCGGTCAGTAGGGTGCAATACGGTGATGTACAATGAGCTAGTGATCGTATAATCACCGCAAAACTATATATAGTGACCATAAAGAGTGTATTGTTACATATGTTGACCGCTAGTGTATTTTTCTCGTTTCAAATTAAGCCATATTAACTGGAAAGGATGCAGTATGGACTAGTACTAGTACTGCTTTGATGTGTCCCGTCAACTCGCCGAACGAGGAGAAGCTTGCTTACTACGCCTCTCCCTCGCCCACGTGCGCGGTGGTTCGCAGGACAAGGAGAGGGTTTTGACTACATCGCCCTCTCCCTCTCCCTATCCCTCGCCCTCGCCCTCGCGGTGGACGTGCAGCAGTTCAATCGGTGTCAGATTGCCAGAAGCATATTGTACTGTAGTATCATCATTGTAGGACCTTCCGAAGAGGCGAAGAGCCAAGTGCAAGGTTCACACGAGTATGAACTGTTGAACATCTCGAAGAGGCAAAGAGCCAAGCACAAGGTTTTATAGGAGTTGTCGTCCTAGTAGGAGTGTACTACAACTATGGCGAACGATGCTACTGTATGATGCCGCCACGTCACATATATCCAAAGTTGTGCCACCTTTTTTTCTCAAAGAGCGTGTTGGAGCCCGTGCAACAACTACACAAGTTGCACGTACACATAACACATTTACTAGTAATAAATTCTAAAGGAAAAATGCCAGTATGCCACACAAGTTCATCTCCAATTCATGAGATAAATTTGTGCACGACTAGTCTACATATATTTACAGCGCTACCGTTCACAATTTACCGTACTCCACTTACACGTTATAGATGGGCTACATGTCCTCCTCCAGGTTCCAGTCCCAGGCGTTCTTCATGGATGGCACAATCCATAGCGGTGGGCAACGGGAATCATTGTCGCAGCTTTCTAGTCCGGTTCTACACGATGGAGACTCATCCAAGCTGAAGCGGCATAAATCGGAGATAGCGTGTCCCAGCATGTCGTTCATCCGGCGGTGCGCACTGAAGACACAACCATGCTTCATGAATGGCAGGCCTTTCATGTCGTGCATGGAAGGTGGCATCCGCTTCACAATGGGGTAGCTGTCCCCAATGAAAAGCGAGTACTCTCCAAGAGTGTTCCTCGGCACCCACGTAGCATCACGGGGGTCGAACTCGGCGCCGTTCATCTGGTACACGCGGCATCTCAGATCTGGACACATGGTGACGTACATAGTCAAGGTCCATGCATAATAATGTTGTGCTCAAATATGGCGGTCAGTAATACTGTGCAGCAAATAGTACTACTCCGGTATAGAGGAAGTAAAATAACCGTCTTATTATATACAACCACTCTTGGCTACATGGATGAGATAGTAAGACATGGAAAAACAAAAATGGTGGCAGCTAGTGGGTTTAAGTCTTCAAGGGCCTAGCTAGCTGTACGTGTCGTCCAAGGTAAAAAGTACTACTAGTACTAGTAAGTACTAGTACAACAATGAAAAAGTTGGTGTAGGAAGCACCGAGTCTTGCGGTAGTGAGGACGCTGGAGCGGCATGTGATTTCTCCCAGAGGATCGTCATCCAAGGTCTCCCAACCCCGACGAGGAGGAGAACCGCCTGGCGAATCCATGGGAGCAGCGACGAACTGCCTTCTCTTTGGGGGGAGGGGAACTGGCGAGGAGGAGATAAGAGCGTAGTAACCGTAGGGCCTCGTCCCTTCCAACTGTAGTTCGTTCCTTCGCCAAGGGGTGAGGCTATTATTTACTAGTACTAGTACTAGCATTATCGGATGTTATGGGATTGCATTATACTGTAAATAATAGCACTAGTAAGAAATTTTTGGCACTAGGTAGTAGTTTTTGCCGTGGATTAAGAAATTTTGGGTATGTTTTTGCTATTTTTTGTACACGCCAACTAGTGTCAAAAACGTCTTACATTATGTGACGGAGGAGTACATACTCGTACTATAGCAGTACTAGTACTACTTTTTCTCAACTAGTAGTGCGGTGTACTGTACTTCTAGTCTAGTCTATTATAGTGCACCAGGTTTGAACTCTTGAATCTCAGGGCCAAGGAGCTACAGTTGGAAGTTGAGGGTACTACTGTTCTCTAGAACCATCGCTATACTATCAATGCAGGGAAAGTACACCTGCGTAGTGGCCTAGTGGTACTCTCGGTGCTCTATTCAGCCGCTCCTCTCACATAGCTGGCCTACTCAGCCGCTCCTCTCACGCACACACTAGCAGCCTATTTATCAGCGACGGTTACTACGAGGGCAGAACATTTGAGTTATTTGATACGGCGAGACTAGGCTTTTCGCTTTCATTTGTGGAGGTGTAATGGATCTCGTCGAACTTTGTTAGTAGTTCCTACTTTATGAATGAGATGAAGCAAAGCTTTTGCCTCTGTTTCAAAAAAAAACACGTCAAGAGGAATTTCTTTTATAGTAGAGCCGATAATGGAGTGAAGTCCATGTGTGCAACGCCACAAGCTATAGAGTAGTAGTAGAGCACTCTACGTACAAAGCCATATTGCACAGTTCCCAATGCCCCGCCAGGCTTTTCCGGCTCCTCGGGCTTAATTGGGAGGCGCTAGTTTAAATATGCTACTAGCTGATGAGGAAGCTGCAAGTGAGGTGCGGCTAGGCGAGCACGCGAGCCACGGGATGCTGGGAAGGAAAACCCGTTCACGTCGCTAGGCTATCCAGTGCACCCAGATTGTGGTGCCACACATCCGTTTGACTTCAAAACTCAAACTACCCGTGTAATACAAAAAAGCCGCCGTGCGTTCGGCCGGGATCGAGCCCACAAAACGAGGTAGTACTCATTGGAGTACACTCCCGTGACCACTAGTAGTACTCGTTGGAGTACAACGCAACCTAGAATCGCCTTTTGTCGCTAGTGGTACATTGTTCCTTACAAGAAACCCCTAATAATGCAAGAAACCACTAATAATGCCAAGAAACTACTACCACTTGCATACGTGGCAGACTTAAGATAAGACTACCTTATCAACCATTGTACATGCTCTTACCAACCAGCCCTACCAAGAAACGACTAGTCGACTACTCTAGAAAGTGCCGTTATAGGCACGTTTCAACCCATGGCCCTGTTTGGATACATTTGTTGTCAATCTAACCGTGCCATCCAAACACCACTTTGGTTAGAGTTAGTTCAGGGTTAGAATCTAACTCTAACCTCTGACAGGGCCCATGTTGCCCATTAAGTCAATGCCTTCTAGTTGACCGGGCGTTATGACTTGTGGGACCTACATGTCAGTCTGCACAAAAATCCCCAAGTGACCACCTACCTCCGGCACGTCCACCTAGTCATCCTCGGCCATGGTACACAGCTATCGCCACCAGCAGAAGGCGAGGTCAAAACCACCGGCGGTGCGGAGGCCATCTTGCGGCAGCCCGGATGCCAGCTCCGCTCGACGCTCGTGGCCGCTAGCTAGCCAAGATAGCTCCGTCCAGCTGCTTGTCTGCAAGGTTTGCTAGCTAGATTGGCACGGCAGTGCGGCGGCGCGGCTCGTGTGAGTCGCGCTAAGGACAGCCATCTGGCTCGAGCGAAGGCCATCGCGGTGGCTTGCTTGCTCATGAGTCACGCTTGAGCCAGCCTGCCAACCCGTGCGGAGGCCAGCGCGGCGTCCGACCCGTCTGACGGAGCGGCGACCAACTCACTCATCACCGGCACCACCGACGAACACGCATCAGTACTGTTTGAAGTAATGTTCAGGAAAAATAATGACTTGAAGGGGAATAACAGGATAGAAGGTCAGATGTGGGTCCCTCGTGTCAAAGGTCAAACAAAATGTGTTGGTTTAAGCTACCTCGTCAGCACGAACGTGTGGGCCAACCCTGTCATAAATGGGTTTAAACGAACCTAATCGGTAGGAGTACTAGGTAGTAGTTTTTGGCATGCATTAAGAAATTTTGGGTATGTTTTTGCTATTTTTTGTACAATAGATTCTTCCTAGGGCTGGTTGAAAGTGGTAGTTTTTTGTTAAATACTCTACATATTGTAAGTAGGAGTGAAAGTTAAGCTTTGGAAGCCAATAAGCAAGGCTAGTTACATAGTGCATATGTGTACATGATTGAAAGTAAATATCAACCATGAGTGACTAATATCTTGATGGAAAACTTGAAACTATGGAATACTAGCAAAAAAATTGCATGGTTGAAAATTCTAGCAATGTTCATGTGCGTTGCAACGAATCATAATTAGAATAATACTTATTCACAAACTTGACACAAAGCACTCTAATTTTGATATACATATATCACTAGAGATATATTATGTTTCAATTAGAATATATTCCTTGGGTTGTTTTGGTGAGGTCAGGGAGGGATGTGGTTGGTTTTAAGATACTAATTATGGGTTTTTCTGCAAATTGGTAGACAAGCGGGATGTTGGTGAGAAAAGGCAACAACTTACCTCATATTCATTAGATGTAGATCTAATGGTCAGAAACGATGGATGGCAGACACACCATCATCACCAACTTAGTCTTCTGTAGGAGTACTAGCAAGATCCGTGCATTGCACGGAACATCAAGATGCATTTTTTTATAAAACACTTGTTGTGATTGACCCATGCGGGAGTAATCCCATGTGTAAAAACTAATGATATCTCGAGAAATATGAGATAAGGTGAAGAGGATTGGTGCGTGGTGGTGATTGGTGGTCGGACTGAGCGGAGGCATGGGGATTGACGACGCCGGCAGCGGCCACCAGGCTAGTTTGTTCCATAGGCTTCCTTTCTTAATTGCTCAACAATGAGGTTGTTGGAGATAAGGATGAATGAGGGAAGGCCTTGTCTGCAAATGTGGAGAGGGTTGCGGGTATCTTTTAGTTTAATTTCCATCCATCAGATATAGATCGGATGGTCTATATTGCAAGATGGCACGCGTACCATCATCACCAACTCGGTTTTTTATAAGAGAGAAATATAAGTATGGAGATACAAACGTATTATCGATACTTGTTTCCGTAAACTAGCATCTACATTCTATTCAACACCTCAGCATGTGGGGCCTTCAATGACTTCTCGACTGTGTAAAACAAAGGTTTTCCCATCGTCGATAAGGAGGGGGTGACAGCGGTGCGCTTTTTGGCTTGCTCTAGTCCTAGTAGTCATACTAGGTGGTCTAAGCACGTGTAGATATATTATTTTTCACGTCTCGTGTTCGCCGTACTGCCACTACTGTTGATGAATAGATAGTAAGTTATTCACGGGGAAACCCTTGTTGAGCGTGTTTGCAAGAGAGAGAGACAGTGTGTGTGTGTGATATGTCTAGAGAATGAGGCAATGATAACAGATTCTTTGTGTCTATGTGTGTGTGTGGAGGATAGAGAGAGAGATGTACATGGGGCTTTGTGTTGTGTAACGTGGATACACATATACATAATTAGAGAGTGAGTGTGTGAGATACACATGCGGACATGGGGAGAGACGAGGATCCAGATAAATGGGTGTTTGTGCGTGTATGTGTGTGTTTGTGCACGCGTTTGTGTGTGAGAGGGAGTGTGTGTATGTGGAGTAGAGAGACGACTATTGATGTAAACCTAGTATAAGGGAAGGGGGAATGGTGTGACATGTGTAGTAGCGGGATAGCATGGGTGCGGGCGGGGGGAGCAGACTATTTGGAAGATACATCGAGTGTGTGTGTGTGGGAGAGGGGTGTGAGAGCGAGTGAGTGAGAGAGAGAGAGAGAGAGCTAGCAACGGATAGAGAGAGAGGGAGGAAGAGAGGGGGCGAGAGGGGTCGTTTGTGTCCATAAATGGCGTATAGATAGGGAGACAATGTTGATGTTGTTCGAAATTGGCCTATGTACGGAGACTCAAGGGAAGCAAGTCATCGTGTGTGTGATAGGAACTTCATGAGAGATCTAGAATAGATGGTGTAGAGAACAATGTGCGAGATCGAGAATGATGATATATTAGGGAGCTATGGAAAGAGTCACGACATATATGTATACAGGGAAGGAGCTGGGGCGGGTGCGCATGTGGGAGAGATAGAAAGAGGAGAGTGGTGCACAAGGAGACAAAGTGTGCTTGTTTGCAGTGGGGGTGGTGTGTGAGGTTAGTGTGCGAGAACCACATAACTAGGGAGATAGACGTTTGGGGGCGATGTTTTGTGTGTATGGGAAAGATACACTCTACGTAGTGTGTGTGCTTGGGAAAGAGAGATGCCGGGAGACCTAGAGAGTGGGGGAAGAGATGTGTGCATGCCCGAGAGACAAAGTGATAGAGACCTATATTGGGGTTAGGACTTTAGAAGAGAGGGGTGTTAATGTGCTCGTGTGTTGGTGTTTGGGGGAGAGAACGACTTTTGTGTGTGTGTGTGGGGGGGGGGGTT
This sequence comes from Triticum aestivum, assembly GCF_018294505.1. NCBI lineage: Eukaryota > Viridiplantae > Streptophyta > Magnoliopsida > Poales > Poaceae > Triticum > Triticum aestivum. The sequence continues at coordinate 558,558,871 of NC_057813.1, forward strand.
GGCTTCAGATAAAGAGTGAGGTGTCTATATTTGAGGGACTTTAGCGTAATTGAGATATACATGGTCAATAGTGTGTGCACTCATGGTTGATCAATTTGTTTCACAATTTGGACTATGAGATAAGATACTTTTAACATGCGTGATATACCTTGATGTACCAGAATTACAAACCTAAGATTGGAATTTTGGAATTCGACTCGATCATTAGCTTTTGTAATTCATTTAAACAGAGGTACATTTTTAAGCCGGGATTTCGTGATTTCAAATTCATATATCAAACCTAGAGATATACACATACGGGCATGTTCAAACTTTATAATCATCCACTTTATTCGTACACATACACATTTTTGCTTTTGTCATCATATTTAGGATAAACACATTTGGAATTTCATTTGAATTGGACCGTATGATGGTATTTGCTTGTAGTAGCTCAATGATCCATATTTGAATTGAATGGACAATCTAAGTTTCGAGTTGGAGACATTGATTTTCAAAACTTGCACTTTTTTTTGCATGCAAAACAAACAAATTCTCGGCCATGATATCATAGTCGGCCGTACAAGAGTAGAATATAATTTCAGGCGCCAAAAGCTTTCAAAATTCCCGCTCACATCGAAATATCTCGTGCCCAAAAGTTTAGTCCTGTGATATTCCTTTTTTACCCCTGCCACATGAACCGAAAAGGGCTGCTTTGATAACTCCATTGTTTTCCCCTCTTTGCCCCCAACATTCTTCTCCGGAGCCCCTCCCATTCCCCTCCCCGACCCCCACCCAACCACGACAAGCCACCGAATCTAGTCCTCCGCCGCAGCGGTGGACCTCACACCCCGCCCGATCTACCTTCCGCACCTTGGAACCCCCAACTGCCAACTCACCACTTCATCGGAGCCGCTTCAGCGACTAGCTTTTCCACCGCTCCAGATCTCCTTGACCGCCATCATGGTCCAGCGCACCAGATATGCTTAACCGGCACCCTCGTCCACCACAGTGTAGGCCCTTCACTAACTCCCTCGTCCGCCCCTTCGCTGGCCCTTCATACAAGCCCTCGTCCGCCGCAACAGATCTGGCTCACCGAAAGCACTGTACAACGCGCCCGCCGAAGCCTTCGTCCACTACACCAGACCCGCTCCTTAGAGGCCATACTCAACTCCACCGGCCCTGCTTTACTAACGCCGCAGCCTCATCAGGTTATTTCGATTTGTACTCCTTCAATTTTTCTCTTTATCGTGCAACTGTTCACTTACCACAGATGAACTTTCTTGTATGTCGACAGGCGCCGCAACCGTAGCACCGGAGCCGCTTCAGCGATGGTGACAGCCGGCCCAAACTCAACCACAACACGAGCACCATCGACGATCCTTAGCTATCAAGTATGACAACGATACCCATACGCCGCCGAGAATCAGGTACTATTATCCAACGGCGGGCACCTACGATCACTTTCTTAGCATAAGCACCGCACCTTTGAATTTCTTCTGGGCATCATTTAGTTTTTCATGAGACGCGTTATTCTGCTTGCACCTATAGGGCCATACTTCTGGCAGTGAACATGTTACATGTGCTAAATTACATACCAATGCACATATAGTTAATATGCTTTAGTTTTGTCCTAAGTATTACTGTATTTCCTAGATATCACTACCTACTATTTTACTTCTTGAATGCTATATTTATGATAATGGTGTTGTTCTGATGCCACCTGTTGGTTCCATCAGACTGCTTAATGTTCTCTATGCTTAATTACACATCAGCAAACTAGCATGTGGTTTCACTGCTTTTTGTTTGTTTTACCCTACATTTTCTGATGCTAGCTATTACATCACTGCTCTGAGCCTCTGTTCATTACTTTTTTTGTGTGTTCTTGATCTTCCCAAGTTGCATGACTAATTTGATGCTTCTATTAATTATGGAGCTGCCAACCCCATCAAGCAAAATATTTGTTCTTTTGGGGCTGGCACCTCGAACAAGCATAAAAATAGAGGGAAGCAGATAGATTGTCGTGTATACACACACCCTTCTTTCATTAGTTTAGATGAATCATTGATGACCAATTCGGACCAGTGCATGCGATTAAAATTAATTTCACCTAAATGGAGGGTGCAGAATAAATTCCAACAACTAGATTTGCAACCACGGGATGCTGACGATATCTTCAAAGAACATTGCAACATCAGCGAGGCTTCACAACAACATATGGTAAGCCAGTGTGTTTTAGTACATGTGAAATGTAATGCGAGTGGGCTGCTTTCTTGGCTTGTGCCCTCAACCTGTAATCCTATAGAATTACAAATAGTTCAGTTGTCTACTTTGCTGTATTGCTTGATTCGAATGCTTGTTTGTTGTTACCCTATACCTGAGTTGGCCAATATGTCAGCAGTGCCTGCTGTACTATCATAAAGAAATGCATGCCTAGTTCATTTGAGTCCTTCACTTTTCCTCTCAACTTCATCACAAGACTGTCTTTGTAGTTTATATGAGGCCACACTGTTAAGTGCTTTCTTGGATTATTTCAACTGCTTAGATGCCTTGGCAACTTAAATATAGCTGTGGTACACTCCCTTTCAACTAGGGATGTCAACTGGGTCCCGTTTAATCCCGATTGAAGTCCACTAGTGGTATGATAGTTCAAAAGAGTTTTTGTTTTTTGAGGAAAATGAACTAGGGAGCTAGCAAAAACTAACTAGATGGGACTGGCGGATGTCGTTTATTTGCCACTTACATCCCTAGTTTCAACTCACCATTTTAACTTCGTTTCGACTGATGCTGCTTCGAACCATTTAAATATAGCTTGCCATGCTCGGCAATAATTTGTATGTCGTTTACCATGTAAGCTTACCGCCTGGATCATACGATAACTATCTCTTACTTATGTCTAGCGGAAACCTTTTAGGATGCCGTTCACACTAGGACACAATGTACAACCCCAGAATCTATTTGTGGAAGCAGTGCACCATCCATGTTACCAGATGGTAGCATTTCAGAGGCAACACCGCCAGAGAGCAGTCTGAGCACAGATATTATAGTGCTTTAGGCTCTACTAGCGGCAGAAAGAGATGGTGTGGCCGCCATGAATGAGGTAATCTTTATCTTGAGGCTGGAAATTATGGAATTGGCGGCACACATTATGCAAGCAACCCAAGAATTGGAGGAAGTAAGAATGTTGCATTTGAAGATGGAGGAGGTCCTGCTGTTTCTGCTATCTGAAGCCCAGGGTAATCCCGGTTCTTCTTTAGATACCAGTTGAAATTGTCAGATTATTGTACTTGCATGTTGTGTCATGTCTCTGAATAGATTATGTTGCAAGACCCCCTATGTTGTCCATGTGTTTTAATGATCCGATTTTTTAGGCGAGGTAATCCTCAGTACTTGTATGATTAACATAAGGTGAACTGTTTTTTGTGTGAGCATATTGTATTGGATGAAATAACTGTTTGACTCAAAGTGTATCCAACCTACTGAATTCTAAGATCATGACATTTCTAAATCATAATCATATATAAATGTGGAATAAATCTTTGTTGTGGTTTTGGAGAAATAAATACAAAATGTAGAATTATCTGTGGATATTCGTAATCGAATACAAATTGGATTTGAATTTAGTTTGCCAGGCCCTAGGGCAAACGTGAATGCTAATTCTCCCAAGTTTTGAAGGAAGCGGATAAACACCCACTATAATTTGTGGGCTGCCCGAAGCAAGTGTTTGCGAGATGGAAGTTACTGTCTACCCCTGACACTTGACATCCTTATGGACCGGATTTACACTGCTGTCGATAGGGGTAGACTAGTAACTACAATCAGACGTGACACGACGGCCTCTGAGCCCATTCAGACACGGTGGGCGCCAAATGTGGGCGACAAAACACATTTGGTTCAAGCTCGTCCGAAAGACATGTGTCTCTTCCTCCATTTCCCCATTCATATACAGTAGGCGGCAAACAAACTCTCCACGTCCGAAATCGATGTAGGCAAATATTTTAAATAGGGGGAGATGTGTAACTTCCCTCAGACGTGACACAACTGCCCTACCTGTCAGCCCCGTTCATACACCGTGGGTGCCAACCATGGGCGGCAAAACACCCTCTCCTCGCCCAAAATAGTTACCGGCAAATATTTGGGAGATGCGAGATTACCGTCCTATCCCCAATCGACGCGATGTCCGAAATTTTAAACGGGGGATAAGTTCGTAACTTTCCCACATTTCAGAGAAGCGCGTCCTAAAGTTTGAGATCCCCCTCCCCTCCATTTCCCCATTCATACACCATCGGCGCCACGACAACCTCCCCACTGTAGCCAACCTCCTCCATCCGCCACCCCATCCTCCACCTCGCTGGAGCCGCTACCCCTACCCCATCGTCCACTGCAAGAGATGGACGTCTCTCATCCATGGCGCTGGACCAGGATCCTTTCATCGCGTCCTGTCGCTTCATCGGTGCCGTCATCCACCTTGCCGTTGCCGCTCCTATGACCGCCTCGTCCACGGCAATAGGATTTATCCCCCGACCCAGCCGTCTGTCATCTAAAATCTTCTTCCCCGCCGCTGATAGCCATCGCACCTGCAGCACCCTCAACCTATCAGCAGAGGCCTACACGGCGTCGCAAGAGAGGTGGTACTCTTCCATATGTGCTTAAGTTATTGATCTCACCCGGAAAATAGATCTGAATTTGTTTACTGTACTTTTCTTATCCGTACCAAATCATAGTGGCTAGTTGAAAGCAAACATTGGTTGCGAAGTAGCTTTGTCCGGTTTGCATCTTCAGATCCGCCATGGCACGGGCACTATACTCGTAAAGCTTATGGTTTCCACCCTTTATATTCACTACCATCATTGTAGGTGCTTCGTGTCCTGCTAGCACTGCTCCTCAAGACCTCAAACCAAAGCTTACGTGTTAATATACGAATCTGATATGATGCTCATATCACTAAAACAGAGAACATTTAATTGGTCACCTAATGTTCCTATATTCGTTTCGAAAAGCATGTGTGCCACCCACTGGTCCAGCTAGTTCCACTTTCCTGTTTTTTCTCTTGATGCTTTGGTTTTCCCCCTTTTACCTACTCTACTATGATCTGTGTAGGTGCTTTCTGTCGTACTAGCATTATTCCACCCTTCAAGCTAAACAACACAACACTCAAAATTCGAAAGCTTAGTTGTTCAAATATGATTGTGATATGATACTGATATTAGTTAACAGACGCATTTAATTGGTTGGCTAAAGGTCCCACTTGAGTTTCCAAATGCATGTCGCGACATATAGAGAGACATCAGAATTGCATTTCTTTGTCACTTGTTGATGTACTTTCTTGTCCATACCAAATCTTAGTTGTTATTTCAAAGCAAACATCGGTTTCTAACTACCCTTTGCGCGGTTTGCAGCTTTAGATCTGCCATCCCACTGCCATGGTCAATACTGTACTCATCATGCTTATGATTTCCCCATTTTATGATGACCACGATCAGCCTACGTGGTTCGTGTTGTAATAGCACTGCTCCACCCATCGAGCTAAACAAGCTTAGTTGTACAAATTCATATATGATATTATGCTGATATTAGTAAAACTAAGAGATGTTTAATTGGTCAGCTAAATGTTCCTACTTTAGTTTCGAAATGCATGTGAGCCACATATGGAGAGACTGGAAAGAATAGTATTACTCTGTGTGCTCTGGTTCATCATGGGTGGCCAGCCGACATTGTATTGAAAGACTTGTAATATCTTCAATCTGCTTGCTCTTCTGCTCTTCTTTAAGATGATCCTCTTCTCTTGCGGTCGACTAGTCAGGTCGAGTTGTTCTCCCTTAGTATATTTTGAATCTGTCAGGTCAGGTCGACTTGTTCTTCTTTACTATATGTTGAAGCTGTCATCTGCGAAGTGTCATCACTTATGGAACTCTCATATTTTGAGTAGTAGGCCACATTATATTAATGCACACACCAAATTACAGCATGCATGGCATCTCTTAAAAGAATTTCAGAGATAGCACAAAGGGGTTTACACGGAGGCAGTATTGGATTAGAATCACTTCTGCATTACAAAGATAATCTCACTTGTTTTTATGTTTTCATGCATGTCAGATATTGAACATTATCAAAATGGATATGAGAATGGGCGCACGAGAGGAATATTGCAGAACAATCCATGGGCTAACAAACCTTGCATGGTGGAGGATGGCCTATCTTATTCACCCATAAAGGTGCTTGCTCTAACTTGGCAAGGTTGTATTGGTCGCACATATTTTGCATCTGACCTCTTGCATTACTTCTACTTTGATAGAACATCTGCTTAGTTTAAGCATCATATATGAGTATATGCCATACCTATCCATTTTCTGTACCTATTCCATGTGTCGTCACACTATGTTTTTCCAGTCAAATGTTGTTCTTTCGTAATAGATGTCCAAAAGGAAGAGGGTGAGTACAGATCCTCAAGGAGTACAAACTAGGTATTTGGAAAAGGTAGTGATACCTGTTAAATCAGATAGATCAACAGCCACATAAAACACAGGCCCAACTATACCACACATTACCCCTACTCAAGTGGCCAAACCCCTATTAGAACTACGGAGAGCCCAGCGTCAGGTTGTCTATGATATCAATTCAAAATTTGAACTCCTAAATTTTTGCATCTGCCTTACCTTCTCTCTTTTATGAAAACTAATTTCAGATGAATCTCCTTGCTCAAAGGATCATACGATCTCACAACAATACTGGGCTCTGCATTGCTCTTGTCAGTACCTCTCTCCCTTTTACCTTGTAACGCTGTACTTAATTAATTGCTATTTGATTATGTATCATCAGTCTGCACCTGAGCTTCATTATCCTCTGTTTCTTCCCATATTATTTAATCTATATTTACTCTTTGCAAAATGTAGAATAATGGCAATGCTTATAAAGAATTTTCTTTGGGGAATTTATTGAATTATCCTTCAATCAACATGGAGAAGGGCTTTGTCCAGTCCGTGTTAACATGTAATGTAAGTTCATACTTCTCAAGACTTCAAACTTTGTTCTAGTATAGATTTGGATAGGCATAATTTCCTCCATTGCTGTTTGCTTTGCTGTTTACATCTGATTGGATGTTTGCAACAACTACCAGTTTCAAATTGTAGCTGTAAAAACATGTTCCTTATGCAGAATAGATCCATTTATTTGCTTATATAATTGTGAAACCTGTTACGTGTCTCCTTGTTTCTCTTTCAGAGTCGTATCTCTTATGCCAGGCAGAACTTTAGGGAAGATAGTGAGACAAACCATCTTGAGGACAACAAGATGAACCCAAGGTCCTGTCTTGATGAAGACAGTGAGTTGAAGCTACTCACCAGCAGGTGTGAGAGAACCTCTATGCAGTCGCTGCCTCAATCAGTTCGACTTCTTCAGTCTCAACTTAAAGCCGAAAGGCTTGCTTCAGCTCAGCTCTGACTTGAAGTCAAAGATGTAATGAAGATGTCACAGGACTGCCTTGCGCACCATCATGCCATACAACTACATGTGATGCATCTATTATTGACACAACTAAGGTCTAATCAGCTTGTTCGACTGTTTGGGGGCCCCGACATGGCCAGGCCTAGTGCCTTCTGAAGTGCTCTCAGTTCTGTATATTCTTTTGTCGGCGCGTTTATTTGCGCTGGTGGCGAACTTTGATGCCTAGTGGATGTAATATATGTAATAGCCGTGATAGCCTAGCGTAAGTTTGTTGCTTATTTATTTCCTTGTTGTCTTGTTTATTTGTTTGCTTGTAGTCAGTGCAGTTCTTTTTCCGCGGTTTCCTAGTGGCCGCAATAACCTATTTTTTTAAACTAGGCCACAATAACCATGCGCTACATATTTACTGTAGTGACACTGGGCCTCCTACGGGCCATAGAAACAATGGGCCTTCTACGGGCCGTAGAAACAACGGGCCTTCTACGGGCCGTGGAAACAATGGGCCTTCTACGGGCCGTATCATCAATGGGCCTTATACGAGTCGTATGATCAATGGGCCTTATACGGGCCGTATGATCGATTGGCCAAACATGGGCCAACAACAGACCGCATTATGGCCGTAAACAGCTAGAGTTGGAATCGTCTGTTCATGGCCCGACCATAACGGGCCATCGTTAATAGGCCGTATTTGATGACGCTATGAAAACGGCCCAACGTATTAACGAGCCACAAACGGGCCGACTGTAACCACGTGCTGAATTTGGCCCACAAGCAGAAAATGGCAGTAACGGGCCGTAAGTAACCGAATGCTGGCAATGAGCCCAAGAATAAATGGGCCCTGATAAGGCTGAAAGATAACATGGGCTGGAAATGGCCCAACGGAATAACGGGTCGTTAATGGGTTTAAAGTGATACACTGTTCATTACGGGCCAATTTCACCATGGGGCCTTAATGGGTATAAAGCAATACACTGTTCATTACGGGCCAGTTGGGCCAAGAGTTACAAAGGGCCTCATATGGGCCGAAAGACGTCATGGGCCATACATGGGCTAAAAGTTAAAAAGGGATGGAATCATATCGGATGGCCCAGATGACGCTACTGGGCCTAATTCGGATAGGTCGTAACGGGCCCTGGGTTAGCGGGCTGTAAATGGGCTATATGCGAACATGCCATTAACAGGCTTTCCAAGGGCCGGCCCGCCACCTTTTGACCAAGTCAAACGGGTTGGCCTTTTCACAGGAATGGGCCTCTGTTGGGTCGTGCCACGTGTCGACGTATCATAGGCGCCTTCTGTCCAATGAGTGGATGACATCTGTCCCAACGGTGAGCCGGCACGTGTTTCCTCCAGCCAATGATGATTTTACACGTGGAAAATCCCCATTGGTCAGGGTTGTTAACGGGTTATCGGATCCAAAACCGGACCCAATATCTTAACGGTGTTCCGTTATGGTGGATGCCACGTGTCGGTCACCCTTGACGAAAGCACTTCTGTGACGCGCGATTTATCGTCATGGAGGTGGTCACTTCCGTGATGATAATTTTGGTAATTTCATGGAACACTTCTACGACAGCACATGTATGACTATCTTGATTCTGTCATAAAATCGTCATGGATGTACATGCATGACAAAAAACGCGACCTACTGTGACAAACACGTATCATCACGGAAGTGCATTTTTTTGTATGGAAGTTATCCTTTCTGATCGATCTATTCAAGAGTCCGTAGTAAAATAACACGAAGCTATTCTTTCCGTTCGATCTATCATAGAGTTCGTACTAGAATAACACCTTAAGACACAAATCAACCAAAACCCTAATGTCACCTGGATACTCCAATGTCACCTCAAGTATCCGTGGGCATGATTATACAATATGCATCACACAATCCCAGATTCATCTATTCAACCAACACAAAGTACTTCAAAGAGTGCCCCAAAGTTTCTACCGGAGAGTCAAGACAAAAACGTGTGCCAAACCCTATGCATAAGTTCACAAGGTCACTGAACCCGCAAGTTGATCACCAAAACATACATCAAGTAGATCACGTGATATCCCATTGTCACCACAGATAAGCACATGCAAGACATACATCAAGTGTTCTCAAATCCTTAAAGACTCAATCCGATAAGATAACTTCAAAGGGAAAACTCCATCCATTACAAGAGAGTAGAGGGGGAGAAACATCATAAGATCCAACTATAATAGCAAAGTTCGCGATACATCAAGATCGTGCCAAATCAAGAACACGAGAGAGAGAGAGATCAAACACATAGCTACTGGTATATACCCTCAGCCCCGAGGGTGAACTACTCCCTCCTCATCATGGAGAGTGCCGGGATGATGAAGATGGCCATCGGTGAGGGATCCCCCCTCCGGCAGGGTGCCGAAACAGGGTCCCGATTGGTTTTTGGTGGCTACAGAGGCTTGCGGCGGCGGAACTCCCGATCTATTGTGCTCCTCAATGTTTTTAGGGTATATGCGCATATATAGGCGAAAGAAGTCGGTTAGGGGAGCCACGAGGGGCCCACGAGGGTGGGGGGCGTGCCCAGGGGGGTAGGTGCGCCTCCCTGCCTCGTGGCTTCCTTGAAGCTTCCTTGACGTCTAATCCAAGTCTCCTAGATTGCTTCCGTTCCAAAAATAACTCTCCCGAAGGTTTCATTCTGTTTGGACTCCGTTTGATATTCCTTTTATTTGAAACACCGAAATAGGCAAAAAACAGCAATATGGGTTGGGCCTACGGTAAGTAGGTTAGTCCCAAAAATGATATAAAAGTGTACAGTAAAGCCCATAAACATCCAAAACAGGTAATATAATAGCATGTAACAATAAAAAATTATAGATACGTTGGAGATGTATATCAAGCATCCCCAAGCTTAATTCCTGCTTGTCCTCGAGTAGGTAAATGATAAAAACAGAATTTTTGATGTGGAATGCTACCTAGCATATTTCTCAATGTAATTTTCTTTATTGTGGCATGAATGTTCAAATCCAAATGATTCAAAACAAAAGTTCATATTGACATGAAAACAATAATACTTCAAGCATACTAACAAAGCAATCATGTCTTCTCAAAATAACTTGGCTAAAGAAATCTATCCCTACAAAATCATATAGTCTGGCTATGCTCTATCTTCATCAAACAAAGTATTTAATCATGCACAACCCCAAGGACAAGCCAAGCAATTGTTTCATACTTTTATGTTCTCAAACTTTTTCAACTTTCACGCAATACATGAGCGTGTGCCATGGACATAGCACTATATGTGGAATAGAATGGTGGTTGTGGAGAAGACAAAAAGGAGAAGATAGTCTCACATCAACTAGGCGTATCAACGGGCTATGGAGATGCCCATTAATAGATATCAATGTGAGTTAGTAGGGATTGCCATGCAACGGATGCACTAGAGCTATAAGTGTATGAAAGCTCAACAAAAGAAACTAAGTGGGTGTGCATCCAACTTGCTTGCTCACGAATACCTAGGGCATTTTGAGGAAGCCCATCATTGGAATATACAAGGCAAGCTCTATAATGTAAAATTCCCACTAGTATATTGATACGTCTCCAACGTATATATAATTTTTGATTGTTCCATGCTATTATATTACCCCTTTTGGATGTTTATGGGATTTATTCTACACATTTATATCATTTTTGGGACTAACCTACTAACCGTAGGCCCAGCCCATATTGCTGTTTTTTTGCCTATTTCAGTATTTCGAAGAAAAGGAATATCAAACGGAGTCCAAACGGAATGGAACCTTGAGGAGCGTTATTTTTGGAACAAATCTGATCCGGAGAGCCTGGATTGCAAGTCAAGAAAGCTTCGAGGGCCCCATGAGATAGGAGGGCGCCCCCCTAGGGGCGCGCCCCCCTGTCTCGTGGGCCCCTCGGGCGTCCACCGACATACTTCTTCGTCCTATATATATCCACGGACCCCGAAAACATATAAGAGCACCACGAAACACAATTTCCACCGCCGTAACCTTCTGTATCCGCGAGATCCCATCTTGGAGCCTTCGCCGGCACTCTGCCGGAGGGGGAATCGATCACGGAGGGCTTCTACATCAACACCATAGCCTCTCCGATGAGTTGTGAGTAGTTTACCACAGACCTACGGGTCCATAGTTATTAGCTAGATGGCTTCTTCTCTCTTTTTGGACCTCAATACAATGTTCTCCCCCTCTCTTGTGGAGATCTATTCAATGTAATCTCTTTTTGTGGTGTGTTTGTCGAGATCCGATGAATTGTGGGTTTATGATCAAGTTTATCTATGAATAATATTGGAATCTTCTCTGAATTCTTTTATCTATGATTAAGTTATCTTTACAAGTCTCTTCGAATTATCAGTTTGGTTTGGCCTACTAGATTGATCTTTCTTACCATGGGAGAAGTGTTTAGCTTTGGGTTCAATCTTGCGGTGATCTTACCCAGTGACAGAAAGGGTTGCAAGAAACTTATTGTATTGTTGCCATCGAGGATAACAATATGGGGTTTATATCATATTGCATGAGTTTATCCCTCTACATCATGTCATCTTGCTTAATGCGTTGCTCCGTTCTTATGAACTTAATACTCTAGATGCATGCTGGATAGCGGTCGATGTGTGGAGTAATAGTAGTAGATGCAGGCAGGAGTCGGTCTTCTTGTTATGGACGTTATGCCTATATACATGATCATGCCTAGATAACGTCATAATTATTCGCTTTTCTATCAATTGCTCGACAGTAATTTGTTTACCCACCGTAATACTTATGCTCTCGAGAGAAGCCTCTAGTGAAACATATGGCCCCCGGGTCTATCTCTTATCATATTTGCTTTCAATCTACTTTTATTTGCATCTTTATTTTCTGCATCTATATTATAAAATACCAAAAATATATTTATCTTATCATACTTTCTCTATCAGATCTCACTTTCGTAAGTGACCGTGAAGGGATTGACAACCCCTTTGTTGCGTTGGTTGCAAGTTCTCAGTTTGTTTGTGTAGGTGCGTGGGACTTTTGAGGAGGCTCCTACTGGATTGATACCTTGGTTCTCAAAACTGAGGGAAATACTTATGCTACACTTTGCTGCATCACCGTCTCCTCTTTGGGGAAAACCAACACTAGCTCAAGACGTAGCAAGAAGGATTTCTGGCGCCGTTGCCGGGGAGGTCTTCGCTCAAGTCAAGACATACCTAGTACCCATCACAAACCCATCTCCCTCGCATTTACATTATTTGCCTCTCGTTTTCCTCTCCCCCCACTTCACCCTTGCCATTTTATTCGCCTTCTCCTTCCCAATCTCCTCCTCTCTTTTCGCTTGCCTTTTTCCATTGCCTGTGTGCTTGCTCGTTTACCTTGTCATCATGGCTAGCTCGGTTTTTATCCCTTCGTCTCCCGACTTTGAAGTTCTCCACTTCAAACAAAGACAAGGTGAAAATTTAAAAGATGCTTGGTTTAGGATGTTAGAATATTATCATAGTTGTGCCCTAGAAGGAGATTTCAAGATTTTAATTTGCAATTTTTACATTGGGTTAACCTTACCCCACAAACAACTCCTTGATGTTGCCGCAGAAGGGGAATTTATTGAGATTGATCCTAGTTCCGCTTATGAAATTTTAGAGGGGATAGTAGGAATTCTTCCCCGACAAGAAAGATCATCTTTATCTCTTGAAGGAACCCAAATTTTAGAGAAACTCCTTGAATTGCAAAAACTTGTTGAACCTTTTAAGAACATTGTCACAAGTATCAACCGCATGAATAATTCGATCACACTTTACAATAAGAGGTTGGATGCCTTAGATCTTAGGATATCTGAGCATGAAGGGAAAAGCAAAGAGCCTCCCGGATTGGAGCATAACCCCATTAAAAATACAAGTGCCAACGATGACACTAGTTAAATCTATCTTTGCTTTTATGCCTAGCTAGGGGCGTTAAACGATAGCGCTAGTTGGGAGGCAACCCAATTTTTCTTTATGTTTTTTTTGTTTTTGCTTTTGTTTAGGAATAAATCTTGCATCTACTCTCTTCTTAGATGTGTTTTTATCTTTTAATTAGTGTTTGTGCCAAGTAGAACCTATAGGATAAACTATGATGATAGTTGATTTGATTCTGCTGAAAAACAGAAAGTTTGCGCTCACGAGAAAAAATTCAATAAATCACAGGAACGTGCTTTTGCATTGATTCTTTTTGCTTCTGATCAATAGACAAATTTTCCAGTACTTCCTATTTTGGTAGGATTTTTAGAGTTTCAGAAGTTTGCGTTAGTTACAGATTGCTACAGACTGTTCTGTTTTTGACAGATTCTGTTTTTCGTGTGTTGTTTGCTTATTTCAATGCATCTATGGCTAGCAAATTAGTTTATAAACCATAAGGAAGTTGTAATACAGTAGGTTTAACACCAAAATAAATAAAGAATGAGTTCATTGCAGTACCTTATATGGTGGTTTTGTTTTCTTTCACTAACGGAGCTTATAAGATTTCCTGTTGAGTTTTGTGTTGTGAAGTTTTCAAGTTTTGGGTAAAGCTTTTATGGACTATGGAATAAAGGGCGGCAAGAGCCTAAGCTTGGGGATGCCCATGGCACCCCAAGATATTCAAGAGTAGCCAAAATCCTAAGCTTGGGGATGCCCCGGGAAGGCATCCCCTCTTTCGTATTCGTTCATTGGTAACTTTACTTGGAGCTATATTTTTATTCGCCACATGATATGTGTTTTGCTTGGAGCGTCGTGTATTATATTAGTCTTTGCTTGTTAGCTTACTACAATCATACTTGCTGTAACACACCTTTTGGGAGAAGCCTATTTGATTAGAATTTGCTAGAATACTCTATGTGCTTCACTTATATCTTTTGAGCTTGATAGTTTTTGCTCTAGTGCTTCACTTAAATCTTTTAGAGCACGACGGCGGTGTCTTAATTTTGAATAAATTGCTAGTCTCTCATGCTTCACTTATATCATTTTGAGAGTCTTTTAGAACAGCATGGTATTTGCTTTTGTTACAAAGTTGGTCCTAGAATGATGAGCATCCAAGTTGGGTATAATAAAAATTATCATAGGAAGTGAATTGGATTCTATGATCAACTTGATACTTGATGATTGTTTTGAGATATGGAGGTAGTAATATTAAAGTCATGCTAGTTGGGTGATTATGAAGAATTCTTGTGTTGAAGTTTGTGATTCCCGTAGCGTGCACGTATGGTGAACCGCTTTGTGATGAAGTTGGAGCACAATTTTATTTATTGATTGTCTTCCTTATGAGTGGCAGTCGGGGACGAGCGATGGTATTTTCCTACCAATATATCCCCCTAGGAGCATGCGCGTAGTGCTTTGATTTTTGATGATTTCTAAATTTTTGCAACAACTATATGAGTTCTTTTGATTAATGTTGAGTCCATGGATTATACGCACCCTTTCACCCTTCCACTATTGCTAGCCTCTCTTGTGCCGCACAATTTTCGCCGGTACCATATACCCACCATACCCCTCCCTCAAAATAGCCACCATACCTACCTATTATGGCATTTCCATAGCCATTCCGAGATATATTGCCATGCAACTTTCCATCTTTCCGTTCTTATGACACACATTACTTTTGTCATATTGCTCTTTGCATGATCATGTAGTTGACATCGTATTTGTGGCAAGGCCACCTTCATAATTTTCATACATGTCGCTCTTGAGTCATTGCATATCCCGGTACACCGCCGGAGGCATTCATATAGAGTCATATTTTGTTCTAGCTTTGAGTTGTAAATCCATAAAAGTGTGATGATCTTCATTATTAGAGCATTGTCCTCGTGAGGAAAGGATGATGAAGGCTATGATTCCCCCACAAGTCGGGATGAGACTTCAGACTTTACATAAAGAAAAAAAAGAGGCCAAAAAGAAAAAAAAGAAAGAAGGTCAAAGAAAAAAAAAGAAAAGAAAAAAATGGGAAAAGAAGAAAAAAAAATAAAATGAGAGAAAAAGAGAGAAGGGACAATGCTACTATCTCTTTTTCCACACTTGTGCTTCAAAATAGCACCATGATCTTCATGATAGAGAGTCTCATATGTTGTCACTTTCATATACTAGTGGGAATTTTTCATTATAGAACTTGGCTTGTATATTCCAATGGTGGGCTTCCTCAAAAGTGCCCTAGGTCTTCATGAGCAAGCGAGTTGGATGCACACCCACTTAGTTTCTTTTGTTGAGCTTTCATATATTTATAGCTCTAGTGCATCCGTTGCATGGCAATCCCTACTCACTCACATTGATATCTATTAATGGGCATCTCCATAGTCCGTTGATACGCCTAGTTGATGTGAGACTGTCTTCTCCTTTTTGTCTTCTCCACAACCACCGTTCTATTCCACATATAGTGCTATGTCCATGGCTCACGCTCATGTATTGCGTGAAAGTTGAAAGAGTTTGAAATTATTGAAGTATGAAACAATTGCTTGGCTCGTCATCGGGGTTGTGCAGGATTAAATACTTTGTGTGATGAAGATAGAGCAATAGCCAGACTATATGATTTTGTAGGGATAACTTTCTTTAGCCATGTTATTTTGAGAAGACATGATTACCTTGATTAGTATGCTTGAAGTATTACTATTTCTTATGTCTTTATGAACTTTTATTTTGTATTATTTGGACCTGAACATTCATGCCACAATGAAAGAAAATTACATTATGAATTATGCTAGGTAGCATTCCACATCAAAAATTCTCTTTTTATAATTTACCTCCTCGAGGACGAGCAGGAATTAAGCTTGGGGATGCTTGATACGTCTCCAACGTATCTATAATTTTTTATTGTTCCATGCTATTATATTACCCCTTTTGGATGTTTATGGGCTTTATTCTACACATTTATATCATTTTTGGGACTAACCTACTAACCGGAGGCCCAGCCCATATTGCTGTATTTTTTGCCTATTTCAGTATTTCGAAGAAAAGGAATATCAAATGGAGTCCAAACGGAATGAAACCTTCGGGAGCGTTATTTTTGGAACAAATCTGATCCGGAGAGCCTGGAGTGCAAGTCAAGAAAGCTCTGAGGGCCCCACGAGATAGGAGGGTGCGCCCCCCTAGGGGCGCACCCCCTATCTCATGGGCCCCTCGGGCGTCCACCGACGTACTTCTTCCTCCTACATATATCCACGGACCCTGAAAACATCCAGGAGCACCACGAAACACAATTTCCACCGCCGTAACCTTCTGTATCCGCGGGATCCCATCTTGGAGCCTTCGTCGGCACTCTGCCGGAGGGGGAATCGATCATGGAGGGCTTCTACATCAACACCATAGCCTCTCCGATGAGTTGTGAGTAGTTTACCACAGACCTACGGGTCCATAGTTATTAGCTAGATGGCTTCTTCTCTCTTTTTGGATCTCAATACAATGTTCTCCCTCTCTCTTGTGGAGATCTATTCGATGTAATCTCTTTTTGCGGTGTGTTTGTCGAGATCCGATGAATTGTGGGTTTATGATCAAGTTTATTTATGAATAATATTGGAATCTTCTCTGAATTCTTTTATGTATGATTGAGTTATCTTTACAAGTCTCTTCGAATTATCAGTTTGGTTTGGCCTACTAGATTGATCTTTCTTGTCATGGGAGAAGTGTTTAACTTTGGATTCAATCTTGCGGTGATCTTACCCAGTGACAGAAAGGGTTGCCAGACACGTATTGTATTGTTGCCATCGAGGATAACAAGATGGGGTTTATATCATATTGCATGAGTTTATCCCTCCACATCATGTCATCTTGCTTAATGCGTTGCTCTGTTCTTATGAACTTAATACTCTAGATGCATGCTGGATAGCGGTCGATGTGTGGAGTAATAGTAGTAGATGCAGGCAGGAGTTGGTCTACTTGTTATGGACGTGATGCCTATATACATGATCATGCCTAGATAACGTCATAATTATTCGCTTTTCTATCAATTGCTCGACAGTAATTTGTTCACCCACCGTAATACTTATGCTCTCGAGAGAAGCCTCTAGTGAAACCTATGGCCCCCGGGTCTATCTCTTATCTATTTTCTTTCAATCTACTTTTATTTGCATCTTTGTTTTCTGCATCTATATTATAAAATACCAAAAATATATTTATCTTATCATACTTTCTCTATCAGATCTCACTTTCATAAGTGACCGTGAAGGGATTGACAACCCCTTTATTGCGTTGGTTGCGAGTTCTCAGTTTGTTTGTGTAGGTGCGTGGGACTTTTGAGGAGCCTCCTACTGGATCGATACCTTGGTTCTCAAAACTGAGGGAAATACTTACGCTACACTTTGTTGCATCACCCTCTCCTCTTCGGGGAAAACCAACGCTATCTCAAGACGTAGCATATATGAAAGTGACAACATAGGAGACTCTATCATGAAGATCATGGTGCTAGTTTGAAGCACAAGTGTGGTAAAAGGATAGTAGCATTGTCCCTTCTCTCTTTTTCTCTCATTTTTTGGGCCTTTCTCTTTTTTATGGCCTTTCTACTTTTTATGTCCTTTCTCTTTTTTATGGCCTTTCTCTTTTTATTTTTTATTTATTTTTTCGTCCGGAGTCTCATCCCGACTTGTGGGGGAATCATAGTCTCCATCATCCTTTCCTCACTGGAACAATGCTCTAATAATGAAGATCATCACACTTTTATTTACTTACAACTCGAGAACTACAACTCAATACTTAGAACAAAATACGACTCTATGTGGATGCCTCCGGCGGTGTACCGGGATATGCAATGAATCAAGAGTGACATGTATGAAAGAATTATCAAGGTGGCTTTGCCACAAATACGATGTCAACTACATGATCATGCAAAAGCAATATGACAATGATGGAGCGTGTCATAATAAATGGAACGGTGGAATGTTGCATGGCAATATATCTCGGAATGGCTATGGAAATGCCATAATAGGTAGGTATGGTGGCTGTTTTGAGGAAGGTATATGGTGGGTGTATGGTACCGGCAAAAGTTGTGCGGCACAAGAGAGGCTAGCAATGGTGGAAGGGTGAGAGTGCGTATAATCCATGATATGTTGTCATGAATTACCAAAATCACCCAGGGAGCACTTGTGCTTTCAATTTCCCCCTTTTTGGTAATTGATGACAACATACATCAAAGCTTTAGATAAAGATATAAGGAATTAGCAAGTAAAGCTTTGGAAAGACATGCAACATGCATTGGCTCCCCCTACATGTATGCAATCATGTGATGATAGATCATAAGAGTATGAGAATGCATAAACATGTCAGAGCTAGCAATGAGTTACATGTATCTTGGCCATATGCATCAGAGCAAATGATGTAAATACTGGAATTATACCTTCATGTTCATGAGTCTCTCTCGCAAACAATATGTACCACATCAAGAGATCTTCATGCACATGAGTGTGATGCATATACTTACCTTGTGGTCTTGAGCTAGCTTGAAGAAGATGTACCTGGGTAAACAAGGTTAGATAACACAAGAACATCTACTAGACAGAGC
The DNA here is from genome assembly GCF_018294505.1 of Triticum aestivum. Lineage (NCBI taxonomy): Eukaryota > Viridiplantae > Streptophyta > Magnoliopsida > Poales > Poaceae > Triticum > Triticum aestivum. The sequence continues at coordinate 558,577,753 of NC_057813.1, forward strand.
AAGAACTAAAGAGCACAAGAATACCAAGACCGGGTTGACATGTGGAGTGTGAGTACTAGGTACTCTATTTGGATATTGACATGTCCCAAAGAATAAAGATATGCAATGAATTCCAAAGATTTTCTTCCCTTAGATGTCTTTCTCCCCCTTAATCTGACATGGGTGACATGGGATAATGGGAGTAGATAGGGTAGCAGAAAATCAGAGTAAACAAGAAAGTATCCTAACCAGAGCAAGATAAGGTCATAACATATACTATCATGTCTTTCCCCTCTTGAAGACATGAGACAACTTTCCTATTAAGAATAAGAGCATCATGAGAAGCTTTTATGAGTGCATTCTCTCTTATGTGATAAGCTTTGATGTGCTCTCTCTCCCCCTTTGACATCAATTTCCAAGAAGGGACTTCTGGAGCATGAGTCAAGTAGGTTTTGTCCTGGAGTCACATTACAAAGCCACGTGTAATATTGATGCTGGTAGAGGACAAGTTACAAAGAGTGGAGCTAGGACAAAAATGCAGAATGCAATTGACATAGAGTTTGTCTCAGGACTGAAATCGGTAGCACCGAATGGTTGCAATCGGTGGCATCGAGTTGATTCGGTTCGGCCGACGAAATCAATCCAGTGAGACCGAGTTCAACTTAGAGAGTAACTTCTTGTCACCTCGGCTCACTAGGCAAATAAGATCTCACAAGGATATGCAAGGAATTAACTGAATTATTTGCAATGAATTGGATGCAGGGAAATACAGAAAATAACAGAGAAAAGAAAAGAAGATAAATCTAGATGAAGTTTCTTTGAAAGGGGAACTAGCATGCATGAGACAAATGCAAGGGCACAAAGAAACAACAGAGAACTTCATCTAGAATTGGTCAGCGACAAAGTCACCTATGTTAGAGTATATTGACTTAGGAGTCAAGTGATGACACTTGATCATAGGTCATACTCATCGTTTAAGCTCAAAATGGGGTTGCCATTTTTCATTGAAGCATTTTGATGTATTCTCATCTTGTTGAGTTGCTTTGAGCCATGACTTGGAGTTAAGCTTCTCTAAGATGGAATAACATACCTTGGGTGGTGATGATGAACTTGGTCATGTAGTTGAACTTGTGTAGGGTGCTCAAGTTGATGTAGATCATCAAGAGTTTGGAGCACCACTTGTAGTTGAAGTTCATCTTCCTACATGGGTTAGTCTTGCAAGGAAGAGCACTTGTATATCCAAAATGACAATCATGAAATTTGATATAGGAATTTGTCAAAGGATATATTGAATGTATTTGTGCTTCCTTGTCTTCATCCACCATTGTAGAGACTTGGAGATCGCTTAAAGTGTGATTGACTTGCAATCTCATAGAATTGGGCTTTTCCAAGTACCTACAAGGGTTAGATAGCATGCAAGAGTACAAGAATATCTGAGACATATGATCATCATCATACGAGAATGTTCAAGGATTAGTCATAGTAAGGTTCATGCCTTGCATGCATCCACATGGAGTTTCTACTCCAAATTTGAGGCATCAGTGATGTTCAATTCACCTCTCAACTTGCAAAACACTTTCTCATCAAGTGGTTTAGTGAATATATCTGCCAATTGCTTGTCGGTACAAACATGCTTAAGTTTGATATGTCCCTTAGCAACATGATCGTGAATGAAATGATGACGAACTTCAATATGCTTAATTCGAGAATGTTGCATGAGATTATAAGCAATCTTAATAGAACTTTCATTATCGCAAAGCAATGGAACATGTTTCACATGTATCCCATAATCATTAAGATTTTGGGTCATCCAAAGTAATTGAGCACAACATGAACCAACGGCAATGTATTCCGCTTCGGTGGTGGATAAGGATACTGAGTTTTGTTTCTCGGAGGACCAAGACACAAGAGATCTACGAAGAAATTGACAAGTACCTGAAGTGGACTTTCTATCAACCTTGTCACTGGCATAGTCCGAGTCGGAGCAGCCAACAAGATCAAAAGAAGACCTCTTAGGATACCAAATGCCAAAATTTTGTGTATGTATTAAGTATCTCACTATCCTTTTCATAGCCTTAGGATGACACTCTTTGGGGGCTGCTTGATATCGTGCACACATGCACACACTTAGCATGATATCGGGATGGGATGCACATAGATATAACAATGAACCAATCATAGAGCGGTAAACCTTTTGGTCAACCGGTTCGCCATCCTTTGTCAAGTCAAGATGTCCACTAGTAGGGATGGGGGTATTCATACCTTTGCATTCTTGCATGTTGAACTTCGTAAGTCCTTGGTATACTTTGTTTGAGGGATAAAGGTTCCCTCCTTAGTTTTCTTGATTTGCAAACCAAGAAAGAACTTGAGTTCACTCATCATAGACATCTCAAACTTCTCCGACATAAGCTTCCCAAACTTCTCACTAAAATGAGGGTTAATTTATCCAAATATGATATCATCAACATAAATTTGGCACAGAAATAATTCTCCATTAACCCTTTTGGTGAAGAGTGTAGAATAAATTTTACCAATTTCAAACCCTTTATCAAGGAGAAACTTAGGCAAGCATTTATACCAAGCTCTAGGAGCTTGCTTAAGACCATAAAGAGCTTTGTGAAGTTTGTAAACATGATTGGGTTTCTTAGGATTAACAAAGCCGGGAGGTTGTTTAACATAAACTTCCTCCTCAATTTCACCATTAAGAAAAGCACTTTTGATGTCCATTTGATATAAGGTAATGTCATGATGATTGGCATAGCAAAGTAAGATGCGAATGGACTCAAGTCTAGCAACGGGGGCATAAGTCTCACCATAGTCCATACCTTCGACTTGAGTGTAGCCTTGAGCAACGAGACGAGCCTTGTTGTGTACAACTTGTCCATATTTATCTTGCTTGTTCCAAAATACCCATTTGGTTCCAATGACATTGTGCTTCTCATCAGGCTTCTCAACCAACGTCCATACTTGGTTCCTCTCAAAGTTGTGTAGCTCTTCGTGCATGGCATTTATCCAATCCAGATCTTCCAATGCTTCTTCAACCTTCATAGGTTCAATGCTAGAAATGAATGAGTAATGTTCACAAAAGTTAGTCAAACAAGTTTTAGAGCGAGTAATTCTCCCGGTTTGAATGTCATCAAAAACTTGTTCGATGGGATGATCTCTTGAGATTCTTGCTCGAACTCGTGATAGCTTTTGTTTGGGTCGGGATGGAACATCCTCTTCATTGTTCTGTTCTTTTTCTTGTCTTTCTTCGTTGTTGTTGGCATGATCGTTCTCCCGTGGAGGTGGAGAAGGAGGTCGTCGAGGTTCAGCTTGTTATACATCCTCGTTCTCATCATCTTGACGTGTCCCACTTGTGGATGCCTCCAAGTCAACTCGTGGTTCTCCTTGGCGTGAGGTTGAGGCTTCCACTTGGATAGACAAGGTACTCTCCTTCACCTCCGTTGGGCGAATCTTGCCGATAGACAAGTCTTGGATTGCTTCCGAAGGATCTTTGTCACCTACATCAATTGGCAGTTGCTCTACTTGCGAGCCGTTAGATTCATCAAACTTCACATCTACCATCTCTTCAACCTTTCGAGTGAAATTGTTGTAGGCACGGTAAGTGTGAGAGTTTGAGCCATAACCGAGTAGGAAACCTTCATGAGACTTCGGAGCAAATTTCAAATGACGATGCTTGTCAAGAATGTAACACTTTGAGCCAAATACCCGAAAGTATCCAACTTGGGGTTTGTTACTGGTGAGGATCTCGTATGCCGTCTTGTCGAGCATCTTGTGAAGATATAGACGATTCGTTGCATGACAAGTTGTCTCAACTGCTTCTGCCCAAAAGTGTTTTGGCATCTTGCACTCATCAAGCGTCGTTCTCGCCATTTCGATGAGCATCCGGTTCTTCCTCTCAACAACTCCATTTTATTGAGGTGTGTGCGTAGCCGATAACTCATGTGAGATCCCTTCTTCGTCAAGAAAGGTGTCCACATTGGTGTTCTTGAACTCCGTTCCATTGTCGCTGCAAACCTTCTTGATCTTCACTTCAAATTGGTTTTGGGCCTTCATAGCAAAGTTTTTGAAGATCTTTTGAACCTATGATTTATCATCGAGAAAGAACACCCACGTAAATCTTGAAAAGTCATCAATGATGACTAGTCCAAACGAGTTACCACCGAGACTTTTGTAGGCATTGGGACCGAAGAGATCCATGTGAAGTAGCTCGAGCGGTCTCCTCGTGGTCATGATGTTCTTCACAGGGTGACTTCCTCCAACCTGTTTTCCTGCTTGGCAAGCGTTGCAAAGTCTATCCTTATCAAATATGACATCTTTAACACCAAGGATATGATCACCTTTAATAAGCTTGTCAAGGTTCCGCATGCCCACATGACCTAACCGTCTATGCCACAACCAGCCTTTGGAAGATTTAGCAATTAAGCAAGTTCTAGGTTGAGCCTTTTTAGTGAAGTCAACAATGTATAGATCACCTCTACGTATGCCGGTAAAGACCATTTTATGATTATCTCTTTGAAACACTTGGCAATCTACTTTAGTAAATAGGACATTGAAACCAAAGTCATCTAGTCTAGATACAGAAAGTAGATTATAGCCAAGAGATTCAACGAGCATAACATTTCGTATGGATCTGTCATGTGAGATGGCCACCTTACCGAGGCCAACCACCTTACCCTTTGAGTTATCACCGAAAGTGACATACTTTCGAGGGCCGTCGTTTTTAGCAAGCTCACGAAACATATCTTTATCTCCGGTCATGTGATCGGTACATCCACTATCAAGGACCCATTCCTTTCCTCCAGCCATGTAGCCGTGAAGATTTGCCATAAGACCAAAGTGTCTCATAGACTCTTCAAGATCAAAGTCATTGTCCTCATCCTCATCATAGTATCCATGTTCAACATCATCTTTCAAATGATCATTTCCTAGAGAGAGTGATTCATTAGATATATGATTTCGACAATGTTCATCTCTATGAATTCTAATAGCTTTGGAAATAATATTGCTAATGATTCCAACATCTCCTTTGGCGCACATAAGATTGGTAACCTCAAATAAACAATCTCCAAACTCAGGATCATTGGGATTCATCTTATTCAAAGCAATAGACTTGTGAAGAATCTCATCTAAGTTTCTCAAGGAATAGTCAGGAAATCATTTCTCAAGAAATCTCCATATAGTATAAGCATAATCAAGAGTAGGCAAGTGACCAATCAAGTTTCTAGGCAAGCCTCTAGTGATAATATTGATAGTTCTAAGATTGCGAATCGTGTCAAGAGACTCATCATGGGTAGGATGCAAGGGATCAACAAGGAGTTCACAAGGAGTGGTAATGTACTTGTTCAAGTGATATTCATGAAAAAATCCAAGCATCTCATTTTTCCACTCACTAAAGAACTCTCCATCAAGCATAGGCACTCTATGTCTTAGACTCCCCAATGTAGACTCATCCATATTCCTCCAAAGGTGATTAAACCAAAGCAATGGAGACCAATGCTCTGATACCAATTGAAATGATCGAGAAGAGGTGTCTAGAGGTGGTGAAAGGGCTAGTTATCGACTAGAGGGGGAGGGGTGAATAGGCGATTTTTATGAAAGTCTTCAAAACATGGGTGTTTCAAAGACAAACAATAGAAACAACACTATTCGTATGCAGCAGAAGGTAGACTACACTAGACAAGCCATAGTCAAGTATTCAATGAAGTGAAAGCACGAAGACTATTAGCAGCTAAGTAGAAAAGATCAGGATGGAAGATAGTATGAAGCCAATCAGAACAGGTAGTCATACAGTGAAGTCAAACAGATAATGCAAGCAGGCAATGACTTCACGAAGACAAACTGCAAGTAGAGAGAAGTGAGAGATAGAACCAGTAGCTTCAGGAGGACATGGATTTGTTCGACCAGTTCCAATTGCTGTGACAACTATACGTCTGGTTAGGGAGGCTGAGATTCAACTCAGAAGACCGCGTCTTCACCTTATTCCCCTTGAGCTAAGGACACCTAGTCCCCGCCCAATCACTCGGGTAAGTCTTCAAGGTAGACTTCCAAACCTTCACAGACTTTGTTCACCGGCAATCCACAATGACTCTTGGATGCTCAGAATGTGATGCCTAACCGGCTGGAGGATTCATAGTCCTCAAGTGTAACAAGTCTTCAGATCACGCGGACAGAAAGGCTTCAGTGATGCCAAACACTCTTTGGGCTCTGGGTGGTTTGGGCTTTGTCCTCGCAAGGATTCTCTCTCAAAGCTTCAGAGGTGGGTTGCTCTCAAAATGACAAAAGCCGTGTACTAACTCTGAGCAGCCACCAATTTATGGTGTAGGGGGTGGGCTATTTATAGCCACTGGGCAACACGACCTGATTTGTCCGAAATGACCCTGGGTCACTAAGGAACTGACATGTGTCACAATGGTCAGATTTCAAACACACGCGACAGCTTGACTTGGGCAACAAGTAAAGCTTACTCATCCGACTCTGGATAAGATTTGCACTCATTGTCTTCGCTCGAAGACATAGGATTTGGTTGAGCATCACTTCAGTCACTCTGACTTTGTTCCCTTGGACCCCACTTAATAGTGCGGTGGTTCCTATGACTCCACAAAGAAGAAAAGGAAACACCAAAACAACTAAGTCTTCGCGCTCCATAGTCTTCACTCGATGTCTTCTCATGTCATAGTCTTCAACGTGAATAGCTTCACAGACCACCACTATCTTCAATGTCTTCACACATTTTTAGGGGTCATCTCCGTAGGTAAACCGTATCAATGAGGGACTACTACCTGTGTTATCCTGCAATTCTCACAAACACATTAGTCCCTCAACCAGGTTTGTAGTCAATACTCCAAAACCAACTAGTGGTGGCACTAGATGCACTTACAATCTTCCCCTTTTTGGTGATTGATGACAAACTGGTTTAAGTTTTCAACAGGGATAAAAGTATGTGAAATTGTAAAGGATTAAGACATTGTATTCATAAGTGGCAAAAAGGCTCCCCCTGAAGATGTGCATATAAATGTTTTGCGTTGGAATGCAAATGCACATGGAAGGTTGTACTTGTGGAGATCCTCCTCACCATATGAAGACAATACATCATGCTTGAACAGATATACAGGAATAATGACATGCATAATGAAAGATGGACGTCTGCGAAATGACTTCATGCAGGATTTATCATCGCACATGCGGAATTTATCATCGCATCACAGAATAGCAGAGAAAGTAGCAGACGACCATCAAGTTTAAGTGTTACAACTCAAAGAACCAAATGTATCAAAAACGAGAGTTGTAAACACTAGGCAAAAGTATAGCAACCACCCATATGGACCCGCTTGAAGACTATCAACATATGCTTCTCCCCCTTTTGTCAGTAAGGACCAAAAAGGTTTGAAGACATAGTCTCTACTCGTTCCCATGAGGAGTAGGTGAAGCAGCAGGGTCATCGTTGAGGTTTGGTGGTGCAGAAGAACTTGGTGCAGTGTCGATACGCGCTGAGGCTGAAGGTGGTGAAGTAGCATCATCGGCGTCATCAAGAACTCTGGCATTTACGGTTGTAGCGGAGGAGTACTCTGAATCTTCAAGAGATGGGGTGCAACACAAGACAGCATTCCTGGGTGGAGTGGTGTCGAACTTGAATCTTTCTGTGAAGCCATCATCTTGAAGATCAGCTTCAACACTAAGCAATGTCAGACTCTTCCATGCCCTCCGACTTGTTTCATGAGTGACAAAGGCATTCTTGGTGGCAAGGTTGCGAATGCGATTGACATCCACCAAGAGGCTTTGCATCTGACGCTTTAGCCAGTAATGATGCTTGTCGTGTTTTTTATGTAAGGCCACGAGAAGCTCTCGGTCATTGAGCACACGAGATCGCTTACGAGGCCTTTGAGCAATAGTGCTTTCGGTGGCTTCAGTACGAGCTCGACGAGTATTGCCAGCAAGAGGATAAACATGAGCAGCTGCTTGAATGCCTTCAACATGCTGAGAGAAACTTTGATGATCGGCATTGTGATGATATATTGCCTCCTTGGCTGGCACTGGGTATATGGCTTCGACTAACATATCAACATTTGGCAGGAATATAAGATGGTTGCGTGCAGAGGGCTGATAGTTAACGACAGAGTGAAGCTTAATCAGACGCATAACCCATGGAGCATAAAATTTCATACCAAAGAAATCCTGAGCATTGAAGCTTTTGCCATTGAGAATATAGAAGACCAATGTCTTCATTGCACCTTCAAGCTTTGCTGAGGAGGAATGCCCTTTGATGGGCCATAGAGTTCGCCTAATGATGTGATAGATGGTGCGGCGCAGATACTCTAGGTCTTCAACAAAGAATTCCTTGGGATATTCGGCATCCTGTGGCAGTGGCTTCATCATGCTCAACATTTGGCTCATGTTGGGCTCTAGCTTATGAAAGATGCTCTCCAATGCATTGTGGTGAAGCTGACAACCAGGTTCATAGAGTTCACCTAGAGCGGACAGGCCGGTAAGCTCAATGAGATCAAAAGCTTTGGCTTCATGATGTACATTGCCTGTCATCCACTCAAGGACCCATGTCTTCGGATCCCTGCTGTAGCCGCGAATGTGGAGAGTTGCATAAAACTGGAGCAGAAGCTCTTCATTCCAATGCTCCTTATCAGTGACAAACTGGAGCAGGCCTGCATCTCGGAAATAGTCAAGTGCTTATTCTAAGCAGGGCAGGCCAGCAATGGCTTCGGAATCCAGTCGCATATGAGGAAATATGCGCCCTTGGTTGTATAGAACGCAGGAGTAATAGCTGCGTTGCTGATAGCTCCAGAACTGATTAGATGATATTCTTGGCTTGGAATATGGGTTCTTGGCTTTATCAAAGAAGGTGTTGTGTGCAATGAAGCTGTTGACATTGAATGAGCCTGGTGCAGATGCAGTACCTAGAAACCACGACAATCTGGGCTTTGGCTTCTGAACCTGAGGCCTGTGCTCCACATGATAATCAAATTGAGGTCCGGGAGCAGGCGGAGGAACCAGAATTGGCCATCTCACTGTGACTAGCTCGCCTTGATAGAATGCTTGCTCAATGGTATGAGGCCTTGGAGGCGGGACAGGAGCAGAGGCATTTGCAATGGCGTCAGGCTCCACATTAGTGGCAGGTGCATCATTGACTTCATGCACAGTGTTGACTGTAGGCACCACATTACCTTCAGCCATGACAACGTTATTGGCTTCAGTGGTGTTGTTGGTGGCAGCCTCAAGATTTTCAACCTCCACTTGAGTAGCTGGAGGGTCGGGCACGGACACATTCTCCTCGAGAACAACTTCTTCTTGGTTGGTAGGGGGTGTAGCAACACGTTCTTCTTCTTGTCTTTCATCGGCTGCTGTAGCCGGAATCTCTTCAGAAGCATTAGCTTCTAACACAGGAACCATCACAAAAGGATTATCTTCAGGGAACACCTGATGTGCCAGTGAGCTGGACTAGTTTGAGTCTTCTTTTGTGATGGTTGTCATGGAGACAGATGGCCTTAGGCCTTTGCGAAGCCGTTGAAACACGGGTGACGCCTTTGGTGAGGGTTGATGACCCGCAAGTATATGGGATAGTTGTAGCCTCTTTCGATAAGTAAGAGTGTCGAACCCAACAAGGAGCTAAAGGTAGAACAAATACTCTCTCAAGTCCTATCGGCCACCGATACGACTCTACGCACGCTTGACATTCGCTTTACCTAGAACAAGTATGAAACTAGAAGTACTTTGTAGGTGTGGTTGGATAGGTTTGCAAGATAATAAAGAGCATGTAAATATAAACTAGGGGCTATTTAGATAAAGATGCAACTAAGTTAGTTTTAGTAGAGAGCTTTTTGTTATGAGAAAGTTATTTGTCCAAGGCAATCGATAACTAGACCGGTAATCATTATTGCAATTCTATTTGAGGGAGAGGCATAAGCTAACATACTTTCTCTTCTTGGATAATATGCACTTATGATTGGAACTCTAGCAAGCATCCACAACTACTAAAGATTCATTAAGGTAAAACGCAACCATAGCATTAAACCATCAAGTCCCCTTTATCCCATACGCAACAACCCCCTTACTCGGGTTTGTGTTTCAATCACTCACGCAACCCACTATAAGCGAATCATGAATGCATTGCAACACCCTACAGCGGGAATACCTCACGCTTGAGCCACACGGAAGGCACCATAGGACAGCACCAATAATAAAACATGCAACTCAAACCAATCACGATCATCAATTAACCCATAGGACAAAACGGATCTACTCAAACATCATAAGATAGCCATACATCATTAGGAAATAATATATAGCGTTGAGCACCATGTTTAAGTAGAGAATACAGCGGGTAAGAGAGGGGTTACACCGCTGCATAGAGGGGAGAAGAGTTGGTGATGAAGGCGGTGAAGTTGTTGGTGAAGATCGCGATGATGATGATGGCCCCCGGCGGAGTTCCGGCGTCACCGAAAGCAAGGGGGAGAGGGCCCCCCTTCTTCTTCTTCTTCTTCCTTGACCTCCTCCCTAGATGGGAGAAGGGTTTCCCCTCTGGTCCTTGGCTCCCATGGCATGGGAGGGGCGAGAGGCCCTCCAAGATTGGATCTATCTCTCTGTCTCTCTCTGTTTCTGCGATCTCGGATTCTGCCCCTTGACCTTTCTTTTATATCCGGAGATCCGTAACTCCGATTGCGGTGAATCTTTCGCCCAGATTTTTCTCGTAAAATTAGATTTCTTGCAGAAAAAGAAGAGCTTCAACCGCCTTACGGGTGGCCCAGGAGAGTGCCAGGCGCGCCCAGGGGGTAGGGTGGGGGGGGGGGGGTGGGCACGCCCCCTATCTCCGGGCCACCTCGGGCACCGTTTCGCGTTGATTCTTCCTCCGGAAAATCCCAAATATTCCAAAATAATTCTCCGTCCATTTTTATCCTGTTTGGATTCCGTTTGATATTGGGTTTCTGCGAAACATAAAACATGCAACAAACATGAATTGACACTGGGCACTGGATCAATATGTTAGTCCCAAAAATAGTATAAAAAGTTGCCAAAAGTATATGAAAGTTGAAGAATATTGGCATGGAACAATCAAAAATTATAGATACGACGGAGACGTATCAACATCCCCAAGCTTAATTCCTGCTCGTCCTCGAGTAGGTAAATGATAAAAAAAGATAATTTTTTATGTGGAATGCTACCTAGCATAATCTTGATCATATGTCTAATCATGGCATGAATATTAAGACATGAGTGATTCAAGGCAATAGTCTATCATTTGACATAAAAACAATAATACTTCAAGCATACCAACCAAGCAATTATGTCTTATCGAAATAACATAGACAAAGAAAGCTCATCCCTACAAAATCATATAGTCTGGCCATGCTCCATCTTCATCACACAAATCATTCAAATCATGCACAACCCCGATGACGAGCCGAGCAATTGGTTCACACTTTTTAACGCGCTTCAGCTTTTTCAACTCTTACACAATACATGAGCGCAAGCCATGGACATAGCACTATGGTGGTATATGGTGGTGGTTGTGAGGACAAAAAAGGAGAAGATAGTCTCACATCAACTAGGCATATCAACGGGCTATGGAGATGCCCATCAATAGATATCAATGTGAGTGAGTAGGGATTGCCATGCAACGGATGCACTAGAGCTATAAATATATGAAAGCTCAAACTGAAAACTAAGTGGGTGTGCATCCAACTTGCTTGCTCATGAAGACCTCGGGGATTTGAGGAAGCCCATCATCGGAATATACAAGCCAAGTTCTTTAATGAAAATTCCCACTAGTATATGAAAGTGAAAGCATAGGAGACTCTCTCTATGAAGATTATGGTGCTACTCTGAAGCACAAGTGTGGTAAAAGGATAGTAACATTGCCCCTTCTCTCTTTTTCTCTCCTTTTTTTATTTTTATTTTTATTTTTTTGGTGGGCTTCTTTGGCCTTTTTTTATTTGGGCTTCTTTGGCCTCTTTTATTTTTTATAAAGTCCGGAGTCTCATCCCGACTTGTGGGGAATCATAGTCTCCTTCATCCTTTCCTCACTGGGGCAATGCTCTAATAATAATGATCATCACACTTTTATTTACTTACAACTCAATATTACAACTCGATATCTCGAACAAAGATATGACTCTATATGAATGCTTCCGGTGGTGTACCGGGATGTGCAATGATCTAGCATAGCAATGACATCAAAAAACGGACAAGCCATGAAAACATCGTGCTAGCTATCTTACGATCATGCAAAGCAATATGACAATGATGGAACGTGTCATAATAACAGAACGGTGGAAAGTTGCATGGCAATATATCTCGGAATGTCTATGGTAATGCCATAATAGGTAGGTATGGTGGCTGTTTTGAGGAAGGTAAATAATGGGTTCATGATACCGGCGAAAGTTACACAACACAATAGAGGCTAGCAAAGTGGAAAGGTGAGTGTGCGTATATCCATGGACTCACATTAGTCATAAAGAACTCATATACTATTGCAAAGGTCTACTTAGCCCTCGAAGCAAAGTACTACTACGCATGCCCCTAGAGGGATAGATTGGTAGGAAAAGACCATCGCTCGTCCCTGACTGCCACTCATAAGGAAGACAATCAAAAAACACCTCATGCTCCAACTTCGTTACATAATGGTTCACCATACGTGCATGCTACGGGACTTGCAAACCTCAACACAAGTGTTTCTCAATTTCACAATTACTCAACTAGCACAACTCTAATATCACCACCTTTATATCGCAAAACTATTGCAAGGAATCAAACATATCATATTCAGTGATCTACAAGTTTTATGTAGGATTTTATGACTAACCATGTGAATGACCAATTCCTATCATCTCTCTAAATAGATATAAGTGAAGCAAGAGAGCTTAATTCTTTGTACAAAAGATATGCCCACGCTCAAACAAATATAAGTGAAGCAAAAGAGCATTCTACAAATGGCGGTTTTCTATGTGAAGAGAAATAGGCAATCCAGACTTCAAATGATATAAGTGAAGCACATGAAGCATTCTATAAAGTCATACTCAAAAGATTTAAGTGAATTGTAATGAGCATTCTATAAATCAACCAAGGACTATCTAATACTAGCATGGTGCATAAAATGAAAATGCAAACTAAATGCAAAAGACGCTCCAAGACTTGCACATATCGCATGACCGAAACGAATATGAAAACATACCGATACTTGTTGAAGAAAAAGGGGATGCCTTCCGGGGCATCCCCAAGCTTAAACGCTTGAGTCTCCTTGAATATTTACTTGGGGTGCCTTGGGCATCCCCAAGCTTGAGCTCTTGCCTCTCTTCCTTTTCCTCATATTGAGACCTCCTCGATTAGACACTTCATCCACACAAAACTTCAACAGAAAACTCGGTAAGATCCATTAGTATAATAAAGCAAATCACTACTCTAAGTACTGTAGCAAACCAATTTTATTTTTATTTTGCATTGTGTCTACTGTAATATAACTTTTTCATGGCTTAAATCCACTGATATAAATTGATAGATTCATCGAAACAAGCAAACTATGCATCAAAAACAGAATCTGTCAAAAACAGAACAGTCTGTAGCAATCTGAACATTCACCATACTTCTGGTAGCCCAAAAATTCTACCAGAATTAGGAAAAATACAGAAGTTGTACAGAAAGACAGCTCAAAAGGAATCAGAACCATTGGACGTTCCAATTAAAAATGTAAAATCGCGCACTACAGCCAAAGTTTCTGTCCTGCACTGTACAAACCAACAAGCATTGTAAACATCCTAAAGGCAAACCTTGGCACATTATTTTTATAATACAATGGAATTGTACAAGGGGATAATTATTTTTGATGAAAAGTTTCTGTAATCAAGATTCACAACGTTTCCGTGAGCATGAACAAAGTTCAAGGCTAGCTCCCACTTCAACAATGCTTGTCTTTCTCACTTTCACTTTCCTTTTTTGAAAAGTTTTTAGGTTCCCCTATTTATTTTTTTGCTTTTAAACTATATAAAAGCACTCAACAGAAATAAATGACTCTCTAAAACTTCCGGGTTGTCTCCCTGGCAGCGCTTTCTTTAAAGCCATTAAGCTATGCATTTAGTGCTCAAGTAATGAATCCACCCGGATCCCAAGGTATATCAAAGCCAATTTTAATTAACAATGATTTATAATTTAGTAGTGAGCACAAAGTAACATATATCAAGCAACAACGAAGTCTAACTCTCTTCCTATGCATCGGCATGTCATAAAATAACAATTCATGCACACCAAGTAAAGGCCAATGCATAGTATAAATAGTTTCTTGCAATTCTATCATATTGGAAACATAAAGATGCGGAGATATAGTTCCTCTCTCATAATAATTGCAAGTAGGAGCAGAAAGCACATGCATATTATATTCATCAAAATCATCATGTGCAATGGTAAAAGGCAACCCATCAATATAATCCTTAATAAGAACAAACTTCTCCGATATAGTGTAGTCGGGAGAATTCAAAAATATAATAGGACTATCATGCGTGGGTGCAATAGCAAAAATTTCATGTTTATCATAAGGAACTATAGTAAGTTCATCTCCATAAGCATAATTCATATTGGCATCTTCGCCACAAGCATAGCAAGCATCATCAAAAAGGGATATTTCAAGAGAATTAAAGGGATCATAGCAATCATCATAGCGATCATCCTTCGGTAAGCACGAAGGGGAATTAAACAATGTATGAGTTGAAGAGTTACTCTCATTAGAAGGTGGGCACGGGTGATCAATCCACTCTTCCTCCTTTTGTTCTTCGCTCTCCTCATAATCTTTTTCACCCAATGAGCTCACAGTTTCATCAATTTCTTCTTCCATAGCTTCCTGCAAAATATTAATCTCTTCTTGGACAGTGGAGACTTTCTCAATAAATGCATTAATATTGTAATCGTATTCATAATTTTCATAGCAATATCTCAATATAGCATAATTTTCAGGCCTATAAACATCATCATCTAAAGCTTCATACTTTTCAAACAAAGATTCTATTTCATAAGCACCCTTAAAAGCAACGAATTCTTCTATTTGTTCCACATCATAGTAATCATATATACCATTAGCATAAGAAGCCAATGTTTTATCATCATTAAATTTGCATGAAAAAGGGAGGTGTGGAGCCTTCATCCTAGAGCAACAAGTAATATCATAGTTCAAGCATAGTTGCCTAGCATACCAACGTAACATATGAATTTGATCCCATAATAGTTTTCCTTTTTGTGTCAAGCGATAATCCCTAAAGTATTCATGTTGATCCAATGTTACTCCCATAACATAATTGAATGGGGTTTTCTCAGGATTATTAAAGTACTACATAATATCTTGAACATAACGAGCATCGAGGGTTTTAGGAGGTTCCCCATCTCCATGAGTAGCATCTACACCTAATTTTTTTGGTATTTCGTGTTCCATATCCATAACTAAAGACAGAGAACAACTTAGAACATCAAATAAAAATTACTTAGTGATAAAGCAAACAAGCACACACGAGAATATTCACCCCGCGCTATGACTCACCGGCAACGGCGCCAGAAAAAGGTCTTGATGACCCGCAAGTATACGGGATAGTTGTAGCCTCTTTCGATAAGTAAGAGTGTCGAACCCGAGGAGGAGCTAAAGGTAGAACAAATATTCTCTCAAGTCCTATCGGCCACTGATACGACTCTACGCACGCTTGACGTTCGCTTTACCTAGAACAAGTATGAAACTAGAAGTACTTTGTAGGTGTGGTTGGATAGGTTTGCAAGATAATAAAGAGCACGTAAATATAAACTAGGGGCTGTTTAGATAAAGATGCAACTAAGTTAGTTTTAGTAGAGATCTTTTTGTTATGAGAAAGTTATTTGTCCAAGGCAATCGATAACTAGACCGGTAATCATTATTGCAATTCTATTTGAGGGAGAGGCATAAGCTAACATACTTTATCATCTTGGATCATATGCACTTATGATTGGAACTCTAGCAAGCATACGCAACTACTTTCATTAAGGTAAAACCCAACCATAGCATTAAAGCATGAAGTCCCCTTTATCCCATATGCAACAACCCCGTTACTCGGGTTTGTGTTTCAGTCACTCACGCAACCCACTATAAGCGAATCATGAACGCATTGCAACACCCTACAGCGGGAATCCCTCACGCTTGCGCGACACGGAGGGCACCATAGGACTACACCAATAATAAAACATGCAACTCAAACCAATCACGATCATCAATTAACCCATAGGACAAAACAGATCTACTCAACCATCATAAGATAGCCATACATCATTGGGAAATAATATATAGCGTTGAGCACCATGTTTAAGTAGAGATTACAGCGGGTAAGAGAGGGGTTACACCGCTTCATAGAGGGGAGAAGAGTTGGTGATGAAGGCGGTGAAGTTGTTGGTGAAGATCGCGATGATGATGATGGCCCCCGGCGGAGTTCCGGCGTCACCGAAAGCAAGGGGGAGAGGGCCCCCCTTCTTCTTCTTCTTCTTCCTTGACCTCCTCCCTAGATGGGAGAAGGGTTTCCCCTCTGGTCCTTGGCTCCCATGGCGTGGGAGGGGCGAGAGCCCCTCCGAGATTGGATCTATCTCTCTGTCTCTCTCTATTTCTGCGTTCTCGGATTCTGCCCCTTGACCGTTTCTTTTATATCCGGAGATCCGTAACTCCGATTGGGGTGAATCTTTGGCCCAGATTTTTATCGTAAAATTAGCTTTCTTGCGGCAAAATAAGAGCGTCAACTGCCTTACGGGTGGCCCAGGAGAGTGCCAGGCGCGCCTAGGGGGGGTGGGCACGCCCCTATCTCCTGGCCACCTCGGGCACCGTTTCGCGTTGATTCTTCCTCCGGAAAATCCCAAATATTCCAAAATAATTCTCCATCCGTTTTTATCCTGTTTGGATTCCGTTTGATATTGGGTTTCTGCGAAACATAAAACATGCAACAAACAGGAACTGGCACTGGGCACTGGATCAATATGTTAGTCCCAAAAATAGTATAAAAAGTTGCCAAAAGTATATGAAAGTTGAAGAATATTGGCATGGAACAATAAAAAATTATAGATACGACGGAGACGTATCAATGGTGTGGTATCCATGTAATTATCATCATTCACCATTGGGCTGGTGACTAGCGCTGGTGGAGGACGGGGTGTACTCGGTGAATCTTGACTTGGAGTTGCTGGTTGGGGGCGTTCAGCCCATGAGGCATTTTGAGAGATTGGCGTCAAAGGACGACCAATACTAATGAGCTCACTGTTCGTGCGAACAGGCGATGATACCATTGGGTGCTCAATCTGAGGAAGGACTTCATCATCCTCTACATTGTCTTGAGGACCAATGTCTTCAGTCTCGATGGGGTCATCGACTGGAACTTCTTGAGCTTCAGGAGCCTCTGTGGAAGCAGACTCATGAACTATCAACTGACGCTCTTGATTTTCAGATGCAGGATGAGCAAAAGCAATGGGCTCGACAACAAGGGGCTCTTTGGGAGCAACCCGATCTCTCTTCTTGGTCTTCCTCTTCTTGGGAACAGGAGTGTCATCAGTGGTGTTCTTGAACTTGCGTTTTCTGGCTTCGGCTTCAGCTGCCCTAGTTTTCTTCTGTTTTTAAGCTGCTGTGGGGCCTTTGGCTTCGAGCCTGTCATGCTGGCAGGGAAGACAATATGAGGTTCTTCCTGCCTTGGAGCTTCAGTTGGGGCCACAATAGACTTCTTCTTCTTGGCAGCCATCTTGGGGTCAATGCCTGGACGCCCAAGTGCCTTGCGCTTCTCAGCTTCATTGTCAGCTTGAACACACTTGGCAGCAAGATTCTTCACGCGCTCTCTTGAACCTTTGGCTTCTTCACATTTCTTGCGAAATGCCTCCTTGAGGTCATTCAGCATCAGCTTGAATTCTGAACATCAGCCACACTAAGCTTGGCAACATGCTTCTTGAACCGCTCTTTCTCATAGTCAATCTTGTTCTTCAATCAACAATTCGCTGAGCCAGAGCCAGCTCAGGAGCAATTGCACCTTGGAAGGCGACGCTGATGCCAATCGGGAGCTGAAGATCATCAAAGCTGAGATTTGGATTGTCAAACCACTCATCAATGAAGTTGTCCAAAATGTTCACATCGAAGAGGGGCAGATCATTGAAGATCTCTGCCTCTTGCTTGCTCTTTATCAGCTACTCAAGAGCATCGTTACCAAACTCATCATCTGAAGACAGATCAATGGCTTCAGATTCGTTCCTCAGAACGGCAGCTGGTGTCAGTGCTTGACTAGATCTCTGAACAATTTTCTTCTGAGCCTTCTCGCGCTACTTGGAGATGCGAGAGAGATCTTTAGAGGTGTTACTTCGAGAAAGAGGGGCAGTTGCCAATGGCTTCACTCGAGAAGCTTTTGGTGCAGCAGTTGGTTTTGAAGCCTTAGCTTTCTTTTGCTTCTGTGGCTTAGGAGGTGGAGCTGGTGCATCATCAGTGTCAGCATCATCACCGAAATGATCCACGTTTCCACCTTGGACGACAATGTGTGTGATGAGGCCATCGAGGTTGTAGAAGGGGCCAATCCTGTTTTCATTGGCTTCACGGGTGCCATCTTCACGAGGTGAAGAAGGACCTGGGTTGAAGTCAAGTCCTAATGCCTTCTTGTTCTTCGCAGCAAAGTATTTGGCAAACTAAAAGTTGCGCTTGAACAGGTAGTCTTCACGGCACCACAACAGAGAAGAAGGGTCATCGTTCTCTGGCTGCGGTCCGCGAACCATGCACGGATAGAATTCTCGTTGAATGGCTTCAGAACGGGACTGGGGTTGAAGATTTTTGTATACAATATCTCCCCAGGGCTGCTTGATGGCATTCTTCTCAGCATACTCAGCCGTGACAAATCTGTATTTGAACCATCCTCTGCCCAATATCTTCTAATCCATTAGATTCGATTTTTGCGTTCACCATAGGTTTCTTCAGGGTCAGTCTTATACAACTCATGCAGATCTGATGGCAAATCCTTGGAAATATTCCCACGGCGCTGTCTGCCACCCTTTCTGGCTGATTTCTCAGTAGCCATGAAGCTTAACCTGAAAGGCTTCAGAACTTGCAAAGGCTTCCTACGGCTGGTCAGACAAGAACTGGCTTTGGTAGAATTTATGTGACTTTGTATGAACTCTGCAAATGAATGCAGACTATGAGAACCAAGAGATTATCCCACGGACATGTACATGTGACAACATTAGAGGTGCGAGGGAAGGGGAAGAGGTCATATGCATTCTCAGAAGATTTTGAAGATAAATCAGTTTGAAGACATTGACCTGATAACGCGAAGACATTCACTTATTTGATGAGAGTCGGTTCCAGATTTGTACGAATCCAAGAATAAGTACAAGTGAGGAATCTAACTTGTAAAGAAGCATAAGTGAATAGACTAGGCATTGTATGAGATGCGGAAAGAGATAGATTCAACTTTGGAGATCTAGAAACCACCTTTGGTAAAGAAGGATGAATCTATCAGATCGAAAAGATGGTAAAACGTGAATTTTAATTACCACATGAAGAACTGCTAGACGGAACATAGTTGGAGGCCGAGCAGTTCGATCTTCCATGCCCTAACTTGGCGATGGAGGACACATACGGTGAAGGCGGAGAGGACGAGGTCTGCGGTCAGCGTGAGGACGGCGTCGGAGAAGTTGCGGCAGCTAAGCGCTTTGTCACCGGTGTCGTCAAGAGCTAGCAGAGGCGCTAGGGTTTGCGGGAGGTGGCGAGGTGGAAGAAGAATTTTTCGACCAAGATGTGACGGGTATTTATAAGGAAAGAGACGGCACAGTGCAATTACGCAGGTGCCCCTGGCGGTTCACATCTGAAGGGCACGTGGCAAACATGCAACACCTTGGAAGTTGTTCAATGTTCCCACGCACTCTTGGATTGTCGGGGTGGTCGTTCCGAATTCTCCGGCTTTCAGGCAAAAAGGATATAGCATTAAAAATAGATATAAATGTTTGTCAGATTGACTTCAGCTGACAAGGTTCAGTGAAGACAATCGACAGTTTTCAAAAGAATGCATATGATTTGGACAGATAGAGTTGAGATAGAAGCATAGATAGGTTAGGGTCCGATCACATTCACTTAGATCAAAAGATTCAGCATGAAGTCATAGCTATAAGTGAATGCTGTAGAGGAGAGAACACAAATATGTATATGCCTAGTATAAGACCAAATCAACAAGATGAAGATAAAACAAGATGAAAGCTTCGCAAATATAACACCAAGGGAAACACTTCAAACAAAAGTTTGGTGGTGGCGTTACCCACCGTATATGAAGTATTAGACCCAGACACGACACACAATTATCGTGGCGCTCCGAAGTCGAATTCCGCATTAATGGATTCACACTTAGAGTGTATGTCTTCATTGATTGAAGATATACATTACTTTGTGTGTTGCACATCTAAGTCATCAAAATGCATAAGTGTTAGGATGTGTGTCCAGTTGACAGGACATTTGAGGATTCCAAGATATTTAGCTCACACTGCAACTTGCAAAACCTTTTCTCATCCAAGGGCTTTGTGAAGATATCAACCAATTGCTCTTCAGTGTTGACGTGAATGATATCAATATCTTCCTTCATAGCATGATCTCTGAGAAAGTGATGACGAATCTCAATGTGCTTTGTCTTCGAGTGCTGATCTGGGTTGTC
Source organism: Triticum aestivum (assembly GCF_018294505.1). NCBI lineage: Eukaryota > Viridiplantae > Streptophyta > Magnoliopsida > Poales > Poaceae > Triticum > Triticum aestivum. The sequence goes on from NC_057813.1 coordinate 558,598,392, forward strand.
GGCAATCTTGATGGCACTCTCATTGTCGTAGTAGATTGGCACATTCTTCAGGTGTATACCATAGTCCTTGAGAGTTTGCTTCATCCAAAGAAGCTGAGCACATCAAGATCTAGCAGCAATGTATTCGGATTCAACAGTGGACAGAGATACACAGTTCTACTTCTTTGAAGAACAACAGACAAGTGATCGTCCCAGAAAGTGACATGTGCCTGATGTGGACTTGCGATCATCCTTGTCACCAGCATAATCAGCATCTGAGAATCCAACTAGATCAAACTCTGAGCCCTTTGGATACCATAATCCTAGTGTTGGGGTGTAAGCCAAATATCGAAGAATTCGCTTCACAGCTAAGTGATGCGATTCCTTTGGTGCCGCTTGGAATCGGGCACACATGCAAACACTAAGCATTATATCTGGCCTAGATGCACATAAATAAAGCAAAGAACCAATCATGGAGCGGTATAACTTTTGATCAAACTCTTTACCATTGTCGTCGGGACCCAGATAACTTTTGGTTGGCATTGGCGTCGTGTATCCTTTGCAGTCTTGCATTCCAAACTTCTTCAAGCAATCTTTGAGGTATTTTTCTTGAGATATGAAGATGCCGTTGCGTTGCTGACAGATTTGGAGACCCAGAAAGAACTTCAGCTGACCTATCATGGACATCTGATATTGCTCTTGCATCATGTGACCAAACTCATCACTATATTTCTTGTTGGTGCAGCCGAGGATAATGTCATCCACATAGATTTTGCACACAAACAGTTCACCATCATATGTCTTCGTGAAGAGTGTAGGATCTTGTAGGACTGGAAGTATGTCTAGAGTGGGGGGGGGGTGATTAGACTACTTGACCAATTAAAAACCTATCATTTTCCCAATTTTAGTCTTTGGCAGATTTTAGCTATCTTAGCACAAGTCAAGCAATCTTAACACAATTCAAGCAAGCATGCAAAGAGTATATGAGCAGCGGAAAGTAAAGCATGCAACTTGCAAGAATGTAAAGGGAAAGGGTTTGGAGAATTCAAACGCAATTGGAGACACAAATGATTTTGTCGTGCTTCTGATAGGTGGTGCTATCGTACATCCATGTTGATGGAGACTTCAACCCATGAAGGGCAACGGCTGCGCGAGTCCACGGAGGGCTCCACCCACAAAGGGTCCACGAAGAAGCAACCTTGTCTATACCACCATGCTCGTCGCCCACGAAGGACTTGCCTCACTAGCGGTAGATCTTCACAAAGTAGGCGATCTCCTTGCCCTTACAAACTCCTTGGTTCAACTCCACAATCTTGTCGGAGGCTCCCAAGTGACACCTAGCCAATCTAGGAGACACCACTCTCCAAGAAGTAACAAATGGTGTGTTGATGATGAACTCCTTGCTCTAGTGCTTCAAATGATAGTCTCCCCAACACTCAACTCTCTCTCACAGGATTTGGATTTGGTGGAAAGAAGATTTGAGTGGAAAGCAACTTGGGGAAGGCTAGAGATCAAGATTCATATGGTAGGAATGGAATATCTTGGCCTCAACACAAGTGTAGGTGGTTCTCTCTCAGAAATGGTAAGTTGGAAGTGTAGGCTTGTTCTGATGGCTCTCTCCACGAATGAAGAGGAGGTGGAGGGGTATATATAGCCTCCACACAAAATCTAACTGTTACACACAATTTACCAATCTCGGTGGGACCGAATTGAGAAAATCGCTCATCTTGGTGGTACCGAAACGTTACGAAGGGAAACAGAGAGATTACAATCCCATCTCGGTGAGACTGAGATTCCCTATCGGTGAGACCGATTTGCCTAGGGTTTGTGGCAATGACTTTGACATATGAACTCGGTGGCGCTGGGTAGAAAGATTCGGTGGGGCCGAGTTTGACTTTTGGTTTGGGTCATATGTGGATATGAGAAAGTACTTGAGGGTTTTTCGAGCATATCACTAAGCACTGTGGAGCAAGAAACTCATTAAAAAACACCTCATCCCTCCTTGATAGTATTGGCTTTTCCTATAGACTCAATGTGATCTTGGATCACTAAAATATAAGATGTAGAGTCTTGAGCTTTTGAGCTTGAGCCAATCCTTTTATCCTTAGTATTTTGAGGGATCCACTTTCCTTATCCATGCCATGCCATTCATTGAGCTTTTCCTGAAATGTTCCTCTTGGAATGATGTTAGCTCAATGAGCTATATGTTGTTAGGAATTACCAAATCCACCTAGGGATAGTTGCACTTTCAATCTCCCCCTTTTTGGTAATTGATGACAACATATAGATCAAAGCTTCAACAAATGATAATGAGATTGAAAAACATCGTCGCTTTGAGAAGTATGTGATAAGCAAGATCTCCCCCTAAATTTGTGCATAGTTTTAAGATTTTCTTTGGACTGCAAATGCACAAGGAGTTAGGCTCATGGGTTACTCTTCCATGTCATATACATCTTGGTGGAGCGCTCAAAATAATAAAGATTGAATACATGCACTCATCACCAAGCAAAGTGAATGATCACTTAGAGATAAATGGGATAATGTCATCCAGCAAGCATAAATGTAGCATATGATCAAACACATGATCATCATTGTATCACACATGCAATAAAGTAGTATCTCAAGCAAGCAAAAGCAAAATAAAGTTTAACCACCAAAGCAAGAGAGAATAAAAGCAAACTCTCTCTCTTGAAGCCTATGATCTATACATTTTTCTCCCCCTTTGGCAACAAGTTACCAAAAAGTTCATAGAAAATGCATAATACTATGTCATCTCTCACTCTTGGTCTTGATGTGGTGGTGTAGATATGACTCCAAGGACGAAAGCTTCAGTCGATGTGGATGGAGCTGGAGGTGTAGGTGCTGGAGCTAGTTGGACTGGAGCTGTAGGAGCTTTAGCTGGTGCAGATGAAGTGGCTCTGGTGTCTGTCACTGGCACTGTAGTTGATCTCTGAGCTCTAGGCACTCTGCCAAATGCATCTGTGGTTGTCTTGCCCTTCCTCTCCTGCATATCATCCTAAAGCTGCTCAACAACAGACTGGATCTTAGTTACCTTCACATCCAAGTCATAGAACTTCTGCTCCATGATCCTCTCCATGATCTCTTGGTTTTGAGTCAAGGTGGCCAGCCCTTTCTCAATCCTCAGAGTGGATGCAATCAAGTAGCCTAGTTGATCTTTTTTCTCTTCAAAAAGTACTAAGATGCCTCTTCCATTGTTGGCACCTTGGTAGCCTTCTCTGTCCTTGCCTTCTCCTTCTTTGCTTGAGCATGCACAGAAGATGGTTCATCTTCATCCATAACCACTTGGTTGTCCTCAAAATCTGGATAGATAGCAAAGTCTTCCTTATCTAACAAGTATGTGCCTGTGCCCATCTTGAAGTTAATCAGCTCCTGGATTTGTGGGGCATACCCACAGCTTCTCTTCTGGTTAGCTGCTGTCCTCTTAATAGTCTCTACTATGAGGCTCATGACCTTGAAATTTTGAAGCACATCAAATATGTGTAGCAGATTGATAGCATGGCCTCTGATCATGTTGTGATCACCTGACTTGGGCAAGAGTGTGTGCCTAAGGATCCAGCTGATGGTTGGCAGTCCTGACAGAAGGAAATGTACAGACCCAAACTTATGAGTTTCAAGAGCTTTATCTGGGATCTCCTTGTACATGTGTGCCATAGAATTGTGATCCTTCTTCTTCTTGGCATAGACATCCAAGTCATCTTCACTCTCCTTAGGTGCATTGATCAGATTTGCCCATTCTTCAATTGTAGACCAGTACCTTGTACCTTCAGACATCCATACTATCCTGCCATCTAGATAGAAGTGTGACGTGGAGTAGAATTGCATTATGAGCTCATCATTCCACTTTGTGAACTTCTGTCCAACAAAGTCTGCAACTCCACAAGCACTGAAACTGTCATACACACCTAGATAGTGTTCCTCATTCTCCTTCATGTATTTCCAGTCCACCCACCTCATGTCACATACAATTGGTTTCTTGTCCAGCAGCACAGTCTCATAGAAATCCCGCTGTTCCTTAGTGTGGAACCTGTAGTCAACAATAGTCCTTCTCCTGAGTGCATAAGGATCAGACAACCTCCACTGTCTGAGTCCTGCATCCTTCCTCAGCATCATGTTCTCAGCCACATGATGAGCATCATTGTGGTCTGGAATCTTAGGTTTCAGCTTTCTCAGAACTTGTCCTTCATCATCTTCTTCTTCTTCAGCAACTTTAGGCACTGGGGCCTTGTTCTTCTCAGCAGCTGGTATGCTTCTGGTATTCCTTTTAGGTGCAGTCTTGGGCTTGGAGGCAGCTTTGGGTGCTTCTTTGGGCTGTGATGATGCAGCCCTTGACCTAATAGCATCACCCATAAGCTTTTGAGCCTTGGGTGCTGGTGCAGCAGCCTCTTCTTCCTCTTCCTCTTCCATCATGGAAGGCTGTCAAACAACTCTGGCCATGGTCTTCTTGACCCTTTCCTTCCTCTTCTTCCCTTCCGCAGCAGCCTCTTTGGTATCAGATTTCTCAGGTACTTGAGTAGAGGCTCTAGCTTTAGACATGGGAGTTCTCTTTGTAGGCACTTTGGTCTTCATACCAGGCTTAGTGGTTGCAGCTGTGCCATATTCCTTTTTGAGCACTTTCTTCTTGGAAGTGGCCTCATCCTCAACTGCCACATAGTCTTCATCCTCATATTCTAAGGTTTTCTTCTTTCTGGTGCTGGTGGCAACTTTGGGTAAGTTGCTTGGGGTGCTCCTGCTGCCATCATCTGAGGTGCTAGAGGGACTAGTGCCCTCACTGATGTGAATCTGCTGCTCTAACTAGTTCTGGCTGTCACTTTGATCAGACATATTGAAAATTCTGACTGCAGACCCTGTGAATAGATATAGATGAGAAAGAGTGGATAAGCATCACAAAATGCAGAGGTTTTTGCAAAAGAAGGATTCAAAAACTTAGTTTTAGTTTTCCATAGAAAGCATTTCGGATCAACCAATTTGCAAACTCGGTGATACCGATGCAGCTTTTGGAACCTAAACTAGTGAACTCGGTCAGACCGAGTCACAGTTCGGTGGCACCGAGACTGCTAGGGGTTCACAAAGTCCTGAACTCGGTCACACCGATTTGCAATTCTTGGTCAGACCGAGAATCACTTGTGCAATGGACTTAGCTGAATCGGTGGAACCGAGTTCTACAACTCAGTGGGTCCGAGATGATTTCGGCGGAAACCTAACCCTAAATTTTCAATTCACTTTTAATCTAAGGATTGTTTTGAGTGGATAGAATCATTTCAATCGTGGCAAGAATAATGATGAACAATGTGCTAGGAATTAGACGAGGATAGCACTGTGATCGAGTCCATACCCTAGCTTGGCGATGAACTCGCTATGGCGGCAACGGCGGGGTTGAATTCCGTTGACGGCATCGGAAACCAGCGACTGGAGGAGGCTGGCGATGAAGTCGACGATCTAGAGACCCAGGAGGAAGAGCGAGCTATGCGCGGGGGAAGGGGTTTGGAGAAAGTTTTCCAAAATTTTGCCTGTGAGTATATATAGCCCGACCCTGTCGGTGTGACCGAGTGGAACAACTTGGTGGCACCGAGATGCATAACTGTTGACAGTTACAGCAACTCGGTGAGACCGAAAAGTTCAAATCGGTTGCATCGAGATTGAAAACCTAGATCGACTTAGTGATCTCGGTATGACCGAAATGGAAGAATTGGTCAGACCGAAATGCACAAAGAAGTTTTGGAAGTTTAAGTGTATGAAGAATCGGGGACTCCGAGTGCTCCTCACACAAAGTGGTTCGAATCTGACTTGATCAAATTTTGTGATGTAGCATGAATAGAGTTTGAGACAAGAAAAGCATAGATAGCTAGAGAAGGTTCTTAGGCATTCTTCTTCATCCACTTGGCAAAAAAAAGCAGCCAGACAAGCAAAACTACAAGTGGGTGTCCTCGAATGAGTAAAATATGCAACCAACATGCTCACACAATAAAATGACAAATGAAATATGTGGCAAAGCATGCACAACCAATTCTAGCATCTATCAAACAATTGGCGATGACTAGGTCATCTATATATGAGTATATTGACTTAGGAGTCAAATGAGAACATTTGATCATAGGTCATACTCATCGTTTAAGCTCAAGTGGGGTTACCACTTTTACATAATGCATTGATGTGTTCACACCATTAGAGTTGCTTTGACTCAATTCTTAGAGTTAAGCTCCCCCTAGATGTGAGATCCCCCCTTAGAGGGATGAACTAACCTTGGGTTTTTTCGATGATGACTTCATGTAGGTGTTGAAGATGTGGATGCTCAATGTTGATGAAGTTCATTTGGAGCAATCCTTTGGAGTGAGTTGCACTTTCAATACCTACACGGGTTAGTCCCACAAGGAACAAACAAGGATATCCATAGACATAGAGTGATGCACACTTAAGATGATGTCCATGAATGCATTAGGTTACCTTGTCCCTTGTCTTACCAACAGCAGGGTTTGTGACTCCTTGAACTAGTGCAAGATGTGGAAGTTGATTGCACTTGTTGTTGCCAAAATGATATGAGTGAAGTATGTTGGCAGAGTCACCCTCAAGAACTCTCTAGTTCTTCTTCTTTGGAATCCACATCATCTTGATGGGAATCCTCGGAGTTGTAGTCGTACTTGATGAAGTAGAACTTGACGTTGTCTTGGGAACCCACTTGACCAAGGCCTTAGGAGCTTCTTCAAATGCATCAATCTCCTCTTGAAGCTTGTCCTTGCCTTTTTGCTTGTGGTCTTGTGGTGGAAGATCATCTTGATCTTGCGTTCCCTTGAAGGAAGTAGGATCATACTTCTCTTATTGAGGAACAAACTTCGTCTTGGGATATTGATCTTCTTCCCACTCAACTCCATTTGTATTGAACTTTCGTTCAAAACCAACACCTTGGTTCTTCCGGTGCCTTCCTTGCTTGCGTACAATTTCCTCGAATTGCTTACTCCCGGCAAGGCTCTTGTAAACACCTTTCTCTATAATTCCCTTCAATAAGCTATTTTCTTCCTCAAGTGTAACTTGGCTAAGAGAATCATTATTGGAATCAAGAGAACTACTAGAAGCAACAATATTGGATTTAGCATGATTATTGTTACTACTAGAGGAAGAATCTTTCTTGTTCTTGTTAATGGACTTGACTTGAGGCATGTAAGTTGATAAGAGTAAACACTTGGCAATGTAAGAAGAACTTTTCTTATGGAGATCATCATTGACTGCCTTTAAGAACTCATGCTCTTGCTCAAGGTTGAGCTTTTCAAAGCGTAACTTCTCATGAGCCCTTAAAAGTTCTTGATGATCTTCTAAGATAGTTTCATGAGCTAACTTAAGAGTGTTTAGTTCTTTAGTTAGATGCCCAATCTTCTCCTTATCATTTTCATTCATTTTATCTTGATTAGCATGATTAATTGACGTTTCATCATAGTATTCATCACTAGAGTTGTCAACAAGTAAATCATCATCACCTCACAAGTCATCTTCATCACTATTGAAATCAACATACTTGGGGTGTGTTACCTTAGGGCCCTTAGCCATGAAGAATCTTCCAAGTCCTTCATTTGGTGAACAATATATGTCGTAGGAGTTGGTTGACACAAGTGCTAGCCAAGCAACACCTTCATCTTGAGTATGTTCGGAGTTGGAGTGATAGCTTCTCTCAGAGTGATTGTCGGAGTCAGAGCCGGATACCCATTCACCAACATGAGCTTGATGTCTTTGTTTTGTGTAGCTCCTTGATGACTTGTCCTTCCTTTCCGAATCCTTGCTTCTCCGGGATGTTCTTCGTTCATAACGATCATCTCTACTCCTTCTCTCTCTTGGCGGTGATTCTTCTCTTCTACTTCTTCTCTTGGGATAATCTTCTCTTCTATTGTAGGGTGCCGTACACTCATTGGAATAGTGTTCGGGTCTCCCACAATTGTAGCAATTGCGCTCTCGACTGGAAGATATTTTGTCATTGTAGGACCTTGACTTAGAGCTTCTTCTTTGCTTCTACTCTTGTAGAATTTGTTGAAGTTCTTCACCATTAAGCTCAATTCTTCATTGAAGGTTTGTTTCTCACTTGATGATGTGGGGGCTTCACATGAGGCTTTGTAAGCACCACTTGTCTTGTTGTGAAGTTCCTCCTTATCCTTGAGTGACATCTCATGAGCAACAATTCTTCCAATGACTTCCGTTGGCTTGAGATCTTTGTAATTTGGCATCATTTGGATCAATATGCACACGGTATCATATTTCCATCCAATGCTCTTAGGATCTTCTTGATGATGAATCTGTCGGTCATCTCTTCACTCCCTAAGCCGCAATCTCATTTGTGATAAGAGCAAGCCTAGAGTACATTTCAGCGACACCTTCACCATCCTTCATTTTGAACTTGTCAAGTTGACTTTGGAGCACATCCAATTTGGATTCCTTGATGGAGTCGGTACCTTCATGAATATCAATCAAAGTATCCCAAATTTCCTTTGCATTCTCAAGATGGATTATTTTGTTGAATTCTTCGGGGCACAATCCGTTGAAGAGGATATCACAAGCTTGAGCGTTGTATTGCAGCATCTTCAACTCATCCGTGCTAGCTTCACGGTTTGGTTCTCTTCCATCAAAGAATTCACCATGCAAGCCAATACACACAATAGCCCAAATGGCGGGGTTATGTCCGAGAATATGCATTTTCATCTTATGCTTCCAACTAGCAAAATTCGTACCATCAAAGTAAGGACCTCTATGGTGATAATTTCCCTCGCTAGACGCCATACTCTCCTAGGTTGTGAAACCAAGGCTATGACCACCAAAAGCTATGGAAATCAAAGCAAATGGAGACCAAAGCTCTGATACCACTTGTAGGATCAGATGTATGTCTAGAGGGGGTGATTAGACTACTTGACCAATTAAAAACTTATCCTTTTCCCAATTTTAGTCTTTGGCAGATTTTAGCTATCTTAGCACAAGTCAAGCAATCTTAACACAATTCAAGCAAGCATGCAAAGAGTATATGAGCAGCGGAAAGTAAAGCATGCAACTTGCAAGAATATAAAGGGAAAGGGTTTGGAGAATTCAAACGCAATTGGAGACACGGATGTTTTTGTCATGGTTCCGATAGGTGGTGCTATCGTACATCCACGTTGATGGAGACTTCAACCCACGAAGGGTAACGGCTGCGCGAGTCCACAGAGGGCTCCACCCACGAAGGGTCCACGAAGAAGCAACCTTGTCTATCCCACCATGGCCGTCGCCCATGAAGGACTTGCCTCACTAGCGGTAGATCTTCACAAAGTAGGCGATCTCCTTGCCCTTACAAACTCCTTGGTTCAACTCCACAATCTTGTCGGAGGCTCCCAAGTGACACCTAGCCAATCTAGGAGACACTCTCCAAGAAGTAACAAATGGTGTGTTGATGATGAACTCCTTGCTCTTGTGCTTCAAATGATAGTCTCCCCAACACTCAACTCTCTCTCGTAGGATTTGGATTTGGTGGAAAGAAGATTTGAGTGGAAAGCAACTTGGGGAAGGCTAGAGATCAAGATTCATATGGTAGGAATGGAATATCTTGGCCTCAACACATGAGTAGGTAGTTCTCTCTTAGAAATGGTAAGTTGGAAGTGTAGGTTTGTTCTGATGGCTCTCTCTATGAATGAAGAGGAGGTGGAGGGGTATATATAGCCTCCACACAAAATCTAACCATTACACACAATTTACCAATCTCGGTGGGACCGAATCAACAAACTTGGTCAGACCGATTCATTAAACCTAGTGACCGTTAGGATTTTCGATGGGACCGACATGCCACTCGGTAGGATCAATATTGTTAGGGTTAGGGCATAACATAATCTCGGTGAGACCGATTACACAAACTCGGTGAGACCAATTTTGGTAATAAGCTAACCAGAGTTGGTCAGGTAAACTCGGTGGGACCGGTTCGCTCATTCCGGTGGGACCAAAATGTTACGAAAAGGAAACAGAGAGTTTACATTGCAATCTCGGTGGGACCGATCTCTCATCTCGGTGGTACCGAAACATTACGAAGGGAAACAAAGAGATTACAATCCACCGAGATCCCTACGGTGAGACCGATTTGCCTAGGGTTTGTGGCAATGGCTATGACATCTGAACTCGGTGGCGCCGGGTAGAAAGATTTGGTGGGGCCGAGTTTGACTTTTGGTTTGGGTCATATGTGGATATGAGAAAGTAGTTGAGGGTTTTTGGAGCATATCACTAAGCACTGTGGAGCAAGAAACTCATTAAACAACACCTCATCCCTCCTTGATAGTATTGGCTTTTCCTATAGACTCAATGTGATCTTGGATCACTAAAATATAAGATGTAGAGTCTTGTGCTTTTGAGCTTGAGCCAATCCTTTTATCTTTAGTATTTTGAGGGATCCACTTTCCTTATCCATGCCATGCCATTCATTGAGCTTTTCCTGAAATGTTCATCTTGGAATGATGATAGCTCAATGAGCTATATGTTGTTAGGAATAATCAAAACCACCTATGGATAGTTGCACTTTCAGATCTAGTGAACCAGGTTTGAAGCCTTTGCTCTTCAGGAAGTCTTTGAGCGTATCATACCAAGCACGAGGGGCTTGTTTGAGGCCATACAGTTCCTTGTTGAGCTTGTATACCATATCAGGATGTTTTGGATCTTCAAAGCCAGGAGGTTGTGCGACATATACTTCTTCTTCTATCTTTCCATTGAGAAAATCACTCTTCACATCCATTTGATACAGAAGGATGTTGTGATGATTTGCATAGGCTAGCAGTATGCGAATGGCTTCAATCCTTGCCACCGGAGCAAATGTTTCATCAAAGTCAATTCCTTCCACTTGAGTGTAACCTTGTGCAACGAGACGAGACTTGTTCCTGACCACTTGACCATGCTCATCTTGCTTGTTGCGATATATCCATTTGGTGCCAATGATGTTGTGCTTTCGAGGATTAGGATGCTTGACCAATTCCCACACATTATTCAGCTCGAACTGTTGAAGCTCTTCTTGCATAGATTGTATCCATTCAGGTTCCATGAAGGCTTCATTGACTTTCTTGGGTTCAGAGATTGAGATGAATGCAAAATGCCCACAGAAATTAGTTAGCTATGTTTCTCTTTGAGTTGCTTTTGAACGAGTGAGTGGACCAGGTCCATTGAAGCTGTCAATTATCTTCTCAATCTGAACTTGATTTGCAACACGAGGATGAACACGACGAAGATTTTGCTCTTGCTGATCAATGTCATCATTTGGGGGATTGTCTTCAGGCTGAGCATTGTCTTCAGGTTGATTAGGTGCAGAAATGATAAGCTCTTCTTCAGTCTGATTCTCAGAAGGTATGATATCTCCAATTCCCATCTGCTTGATAGATTCACTTGGAGGTACTTCATCTAGCACATTTGGCAGGTGCTCACTTTGCAAGCCGTTAGTCTCATTGAACCACACATCCATAGTTTCAACCACTTTATAGTGAAAGAGGTTGAAGACTCTGTAGGAGTGCGAATCCTTTCCGTAACCAAGCATAAAACCTTCATGTGCTTTTGGTGCAAATTTTGAAGTGTGATGTGGATCCTTGATCCAGCACTTAGCACCAAATACTCTGAAGTAGCTTACATTTGGCTTCTTACTAGTTAGGAGCTCATAGGATGTTTTCTTCAAAAGCTTGTGAAGCTAAACATGGTTGATGACGTGGCATGCAGTGTCAATGGCTTCAGGCCAGAACTTCCATGGAGTCTTGTACTCATCAAGCATCGTTCGGGCCATCTCAATAAGAGTTCTGTTGTTGCGCTCCGCGATGCCATTCTGCTGAGGTGTGTAAGGAGCAGAGAACTCATGAGTAATACCCAAGGTATCCAGATACAGGTCGAGGCTGGTGTTCTTGAACTCAGTGCCATTGTCACTTCTGATGTGTTTGATCTTGATGCCATAGTTCATCATGGCACGATTGGCGAAGCGTCTGAAGACATCCTGCACTTCAGTCTTGTACAGGATTATATGCACCCAAGTATATCGAGAGTAATCATCAACAATGATGAAGCCATAGAGACAAGCAATAGAATTGAGAGTAGAGTAGTGAGTAGGGCCAAATAAGTCCATGTGTAGCAGCTTGAAAGGTTGAGATGTAGTCATGATTGTCTTCGAGGGATGCTTGGCCCTGGTCATCTTTCCAGCTTCGCAGGCACCACACAGATGATCCTTCTTAAACTTGACGCCTTCGATTCCCACGACATGCTTCTTCTTCGCAAGAGTGTGCAAGTTCCTCATGCCAGAATGCCCTAGCCTTCGATGCCAAAGCCAGCACTCTGAAGCTTTTGCTACATACGGCCATCTATGGTCCTACTGAGAAATCTACCATATACAGATCATCTTTCCGATACCCTTCAAAGACTAGAGACTTGTCAGATTCCATTAGCACAAGGCATCGATATTTTCCAAATAACACAATCATGTTTAAGTCACAAAGCATTGAGACAAACATTAAGTTGAAACCAAGGGATTCAACAAGCATCACTTTATCCATGTGTCGATCCCTTGGTATTGCAACTCTACCTAGACCCAATACCTTGCTTTTACCGGTGTCAGCAAATGTGATGTGACTTTTGTCTGAAGGACGTAGCATTGAGTCCATCAGAAGACTTCAATCGCCAGTCATGTGATTAGTGCATCCACTGTCCATAATCCATTCTGAAGTACGAGGTGTCATAGCCTACAGTGCAGTTTGGGGGATAGGCTTCACCAAGCGAGTTGTGAAGCATAAACATTTGAATAACAAGTGGAACATGGAAATTCAGATCTTGGTTAGGATAGATAGGATGAGTGTCAAGGAATCCCGGAACAAAGTACATAGTAAGACCATTTGGGCATTTTATCTTGCGCCCCACAAGATGTTTAAGGTCCCCATCATTTATTTTGGACGCCTTAGTTTTCCGGCTGGAGACCTTTCCCTGCAAAAGAGAGTTAAGTTTTCTTAACCACCCACATTTTCAGGGGTGGCTTAGAAGCAATGAGTCTAAGTGCAGCATCTGAGAATTTCGGCTTTGGAGCCCTAGTAAATAGCCTTGCAAGAGGTGAATAATACTCATATGAATAAGCAGAAAATTTCTTAGTTCTATGAACATAGCAGTTTGATGAAACACACTCATATTCATGGGTCTGAGTATGATTTCCCTGCAAAACATTGATGTTAGGGTGACTCAGATGAGTCCACGGTCTGTATGAAGCTTTAGGACCATATGAAGCCTTTGGTATGGGGTTTGTCTTCTTCACAGGTGGTTTCATGATGACATTCACTGGAAGATTCTCAAGACAACTTTTAGGTACCCAGATCTTCTTCATAGGTGGTTCATTCCTGCAGTTAGTACCAATATACCTGGCAAACACTTCACCATTCTGATTCTTAAACAATTTATAGTTTGCATCAAAGGATTCATCAATGATAATGGGATTAGCACAAGTGAAACCAAACAAGGTGTATGGATCTACTGAAGGTTCCTTTGCAGCAACCCATGTGGTTTTGGGGTACTGCTCAGGCTTCCAGTACGACCCATCAACATTCATTTTCCTCTCGAACCCAACACCCTCTTTCCTAGGGTTTCGGTTCAGAATCTTCTTTTTGAGGACATCACATAATGTTTGATGCCCTTTGAGACTTTTGTACATCCCTGTCTCAAGCAGTGTCTTCAACCTAGCATTCTCATCAGCAATAGTAGTGGTATCCTCAACAGAGGGGTTAGTTACCACATCAGCAGTTGAAGATATTGCAACAATAGTAGCAGTAGAACATTCAGCAACAGAGGCAGCATTATCACACTCAATGCATTTTAGGCATGGTGGTTCAAATCCTTCCTGAGTGGGACTGATCTATTGAGCGCAAAGTGACTCGTTCTCCTTTTGAAGATCTTCATGAGCCGATCTCAATTTCTCAAGTTCCTGCTTCCTTTGAAGATAATCATAGGAAAGCTTTTCATGAGAAGTTGAGAGAGATTCATGTCGACCTTCAAGTTTCTGGTACTTAACATGATGATTTTTGATATCTTCAACTAAGCATTGAGACATGGTCATTTCCGTGTCCAATAGGTCATCGCTTTTGTCTAACAGTTTCTGAGTATGTTCCATAGCTTTCTATTATTCAGTTGCAATTTTAGCAAGTGTTTTGTAACTAGGTTTGGATTCACCATCAGAGTCATCTTCACTTGATGTTTGAAAGTAAGCATCGCGTGAGTTTACCTTGGCACCACATGCCATGAAGCAGTAGGTGGGAGGAGAGTCGTCCTTGTCATTATCATCAGCGTTGGTGACGGAGCCATTGTCTTTAGTGTTGAAGATGGACTTGGCGACGTAGGCTGTAGCTAGAGCCAGACTCGCAACACCAGAGTCAGACTCTTCCTCAGACTCCACCTCCGCCTCTTCAGAAGCAGACTCCTCCTCTGAATCCATTTCCTTGCCAACAAAAGCACGGGCCTTGCCAGATGAGCTCTTCTTGTGTGATGAAGACTTCGAAGAAAACTTTGAGGATTTCTTCTTCTTCTTGTCATCAGAATCATATTATTTGCTCTTCTTCTTCTTCTTCTCATTGTCCCACTGTGGAAACTCAGAGATGTAGTGACCAGGTTTCTTGCACTTGTGGTAGGTTCTCTTCTTGTGGTCATAGGCAGAAGCTTCATCATTCCTTGAGCTGGATCATGAAGACTTTCTGAAACCTTTCTTCTTGGTGAATTTCTGGAACTTCTTCACAATCATGGAAAGCTCCTTTCCAATGTCTTCAGGATCACCAGAACTGCAGTCAGATTCTTCTTCAGATGAGGAAGTAGCAGCCTTTGCCTTCAAAGCGCGAGTTCGGCCATAGTTGGGGCCATAGATATCTCGTTTCTCAGATAGCTGGTACTCATGTGTGTTGAGCCTCTCAAGTATGTCAGACGGATCGAGTGTCTTGAAGTCAGGGCGTTCTTGTATCATCAGGGCTAAGGTGTCAAATGAGCTGTCAAGAGATCTCAGTAGTGTCTTCACTATTTCATGCTTCGTAATCTCAGTGGCGCCGAGGGCTTGGAGCTCATTTGTGATATCAGTGAGGCGATCAAATGTGAGTTAGACATTCTCATTGTCGTGTCTCTTGAAGCGGTTGAAGAGGTTGCGGAGAGTACTAATCCGTTGATCTCGCTGAGTTGATACGCCTTCATTGACCTTGGAGAGCCAGTCCCAGACTAGCTTCGAGGTTTCCAGTGCACTCACACGACCATATTATCATTTGGTCAGATGACCACAGATGATGTTCTTGGTTGTAGAGTCCAGTTGAATGAACTTCTTGACATTAGCAGGGGTGACACCTTCACCAGTCTTGGGAACGCCGTTCTTGACGACATACCATAGATCGACATCAATGGATTCAAGATGCATGCGCATCCTATTCTTCTAGTAGGGATATTCAGTGCCATCGAAGATGGGGCACGCAACAGAGACTTCTATTATCCCTGTAGTCGACATAGCTAAAACTCCAGGTGGTTAAACCGAATCACACAGAACAAGGGAGTACCTTGCTCTGATACCAATTGAAAGGGCTAGTTATCGACTAGAGGGGGGTGAATAGGTGATTTTTATGAAAGTCTTCAAAACATGGGAGTTTCAAAGACAAACAATAGAAACACACAATTTGTATGCAGCGGAAGGTAGACTACACTAGACAAGCCATAGTCAAGTATTTAATGAAGTGAAAGCACGAAGACTATTAGCAGCTAGGTAGAAAAGATCAAGATGGAAGATAGTATGAAGCCAACCAGAACATGTAGTCACACAGTAAAGTCAAACAGATAATGCAAGTAGGCAATGACTTCACGAAGACAAACTATAAGCAGAGAGAAGTGAGAGATAGAACCAGTAGCTTCAGGAGGACAAGGATTTGTTCGACCAGTTCCAGTTGCTGTGACAACTGTACGTCTGGTTAGGGGGGCTGAGAATCAACTCAGAAGACCGCGTCTTCACCTTATTCATCTTGAGCTAAGGACACCTAGTCCCCGCCCAATCACTCTGGTAAGTCTTCAAGGTAGACTTCCAAACCTTCACAGACTTCGTTCACCAGCAATCCACAATGACTCTTGGATGCTCAGAACGTGACGCCTAACTGGCTAGAGGATTCATAGTCCTCAAGTGTAACAAGTCTTTAGATCACGCGGACAGAAAGACTTCAGTGATGCCAAACACTCTTTGGCCTCTGGGTGGTTTGGGCTTTGTCCTTGCAAGGATTCTCTCTCAAAAGCTTCGGAGGTGGGTTGCTCTCAAAACAACAAAAGCCGTGTACTACCTCTGAGCAACCACCAATTTATGGTGTAGGGGTGGGCTATTTATAGCCACTAGGCAACCCGACCTGATTTATCCGAAATGACCCTGGGTCACTAAGGAACTGACACGTGTCACAATGGTCAGATTACAAATACACGCGGCAGCTTGACTTGGGCTACAAGTAAAGCTAACTCATCCGACTCTGTATAAGATTTGCACTCATTGTCTTCGCTCGAAGACATAGGATTTGGTTGAGCATCACTTCAGTCACTCTAACTTTGTTCACTTGGAACCCACTTAATAGTGCGGTGGTTCCTATGACTGAACAAAGAAGAAAAGGAAACACCAAAAGAACTAAGTCTTCGCGCTCCATAGTCTTCACTCGATGTCTTCTCATGTCATAGTCTTCAACATGAATAGCTTCACAGACCACCATTGTCTTCAATGTCTTCACACATATATAGGGGTCATCTCCGGTAGGTAAACCGTATCAATGAGGGACTACTACCTGTGTTATCCTGCAATTCTCACAAACACATTAGTCCCTCAACCAGGTTTGTAGTCAATACTCCAAAACAAACTAGGGGTGGCACTAGATGCACTTACAGGTGGGGTGATTAGACCCTCAACAAACAAAGATGGCAATTTTCAAGTTTTTCAAGTTGAGGTGGTAGTTTAACACAATTTTAAGCATACACGATACAATTCAAGCAAGCATGCAAAGAGTATATGAGCAGCGGAAAGTAAAGCATGCAACTTGCGAGAAAGTAAAGGGATGGGATTGGAGTGTGCAAACGCAATTTGAGACATGGAGATTTTTGGCGTGGTTCCGATAGGTGGTGCTATCGTACATCCATGTTGATGGCGACTTCAACCCACGGAGGGTAACAGTTGTGCGAGTCCACGGAGGGCTCAACCCATGAAGGGTCCACAAAGAAGAAACCTTGTCTATACCATCATGGCCATCACCCACGAAGGACTTGCCTCACTAGGGCAGATCTTCACGAAGTGGGCGATCTCCTTGCCCTTACAAACTCTTTGGTTCAACTCCACAATCTTGACGGACGCTCCCAAGTGACACCTAACCAATCTAGGAGACACCACTCTCCAGAAGGTAATAGATGGTGTGTTGTTGATGAACTCCTTGCTCTTGTGCTTCAAATGATAGTCTCCCCAACACTAAACTCTCTCTCATAGGATTTGGATCTGGTGGAAAGAAGATTTGAGTGGAAAGCAACTTGGGGAAGGCTAGAGATCAAGATTCATATGGTAGGAATGGAATATCTTGGCCTCAAGACAAGAGTAGGTGGTTCTTTCTCAGAAAGTAAAGGGAAGGGTTTGGAGGATTCAAACGCAGTTGGAGACACGGATGTTTTTGGCGTGGTTCCGATAGGTGGTGCTATCGTACATCCACGTTGATGGAGACTTCAACCCACGAAGGGTAACGGTTGCGCGAGTCCACGGAGGGCTCCACCCAAGAAGGGTCCACGAAGAAGCAACCTTGTCTATCCCACCATGGCCGTCGCCCACGAAGGACTTGCCTCACTAGCGGTAGATCTTCACGAAGTAGGCGATCTCCTTGCCCTTACAAACTCCTTGGTTCAACTCCACAATCTTGTCGGAGGCTCCCAAGTGACACCTAGCCAATCTAGGAGACACCACTCTCCAAGAAGTAACAAATGGTGCATTGATGATGAACTCCTTGCTCTTGTGCTTCAAATGATAGTCTCCCCAACACTCAACTCTCTCTCACAGATTTGGCTATGGTAGAAAGATGATTTGAGTGGAAAGCAACTTGGGGAAGGCTAGAGATCAAGATTCATATGGTAGGATTGGAATATCTTGGCCTCAACACATGAGTAGGTGGTTCTCTCTCAGAAAATGAGTAGTAGAAGTGTAGGTTTGTTCTGATGGCTCTCTCCACAAATGAAGAGTGGGTGGAGGGGTATATATAACCTCCACACAAAATCTAGCCATTACACACAGATTCCCGAACTCAGTGGGACCGAATCGACAAACTCGGTTGGAGTGATTTAGTTCAAAATGTGAAACTTAGGATTTTTGGTGGGACCGATATAGTCATCTCGGTGGGACCGATGTGTAGGGCTTAGGGTAAAACCTCAACTCGGTTTGACCGATTACTCAAACTCGGTGAGACCAATTTGGGTAATAAGTAAACAGAGGATTGGTCAAGCAAACTCGAAGGGACCGACTGCACCAACTCGGTTAGACCGAAAATGTTGCACCATATCACAGAGAGATTGCAAGCCCATGTCGGTGAGACCGAGATCCCATCGGTGAGACCGAAGTGACTAGGGTTTGGTAGTGGCTGAATGTGATGAAACTCGGTGGCGCCGGATAGACAAAGTCAGGGGTCGAGTTTGACATTTAGGTTTAGGACATATGTGGATTTGAGAAAGTGGCTGAGGGTTTTGGAGCATATCACTAAGCCCTTTGAGCAAGCAAGTCATTAAGCAACACCTCATCCCCTTTTAATAGTATTGGCTTTCCTATGGACTCAATGTGATCTTGGATCACTAAAATAGAAAATGTAGAGTCTTGAGCTTTTGCCAATATTTGTCCTTAGCATCTTGAAGGAGTTCCACATCCTCTTGTCCATGTCCATGCCACTCCAATGTTGAACTTATCTGAAATGCGCTAGGTCAAAGTATTAGCCCAACAAGAGATATGTTGTCATGAATTACCAAAATCACCCAGGGAGGACTTGTGCTTTCACCACCCCTTTGTGTGAGGTCTCATGTTCTACTACGGGTTAGATTTCCATGATCTAGCCCCAAGTTCCTTCCTCCACATATCGGCGTTCATCGTCGTGTGTGAGGCTCTTCTCTGCATCCCACCACACTTTGGCCTATGGCTCAAGGTTTTCTATCTGAAGCTGAAGGTGGTTAACAGACATCACACGGACTATGGCGGGGCCATGGTAAGCAAGATCCCCAATGTCGTCTGGCCCAAAGGGGCATTCATTGAGACTGTCAAGGTGTGGCAGCAGGAGTGGTTCTATATCACCGAACCCCACGATGCCAAATGGACGGCCACGCCTGACTTCAGATCCGGACCCCCCACGAGACTCACCTCATGGACTGCCAAGGGCCTTGATTGGGGGTTCCAATCGGAGGTGAAGATGCTACAGAAACGCATCTCCAACGTGTTGGGTGCGAACACTTGTCTCACAAACGTGATTCAAGTGATGCTCTTCCGCCGTATCCTTCCCTGTCACCTCCGAGCCTCCCCCATGTGGGAGTTCAATCCGGAGGAGCCATGGACCTTGAAGCGCTTCTTCGGCACCACACACGAAGATATATGGAAGTTGCTCTTCAAGGGCCAGAAAAGTTGGCCGATGAAGACCGAGGACATCGGACTCCACATCGAGAACCCGGTCTCAGCGGTAAGCATAATCTTTTCGAAGACCTATTTGGTTAATACTTCAAATATAATAAAAATTATATTGCATGCCTTCCGTACAGGGCTGGACGGCAAAGGCGGGGCGGATCAGCTGTCCGGCACGGTGATAACCCACAAGTATATGGGATCGCAACAATTTTCGAGGGTAGAGTATTCAACCCAAATTTATAGATTTGACACAAGGGGAGCCAAACAATATTTGCAAGTATTAGCAGCTGAGTTGCCAATTCAACCACACCTGGAGATTAATTATCTGCAGCAAAGTGATTAGTAGCAAAGTAGTATGATAGTTTTGATAACAGTAGCAACAACAATAGTAACGGTAACAGTGATAGCAGTGATTTTGTAGCAGTAATGATAGCAGTAGCAGTAGTAGTAACTTAGCAAGAACAATATAAGGTAAATTTGTAGGCATTGGATCGGTGATTCCTTGGATGATATTCATCATGAGACAGTCATAACCTAGGGCAATATGGCACTAGGTCGAGTTCATAAATATAATGTAGGCATGTATTCCATAAGTAGTCATACGTGCTTATGGAAAGAACTTGCATGACATCTTTTGTCCTACCCTCCGATGGCAGCGGGGTCCTATTGGAAACTAAGGGATATTAAGGCCTCCTTTTAATAGAGTACCAGAACAAAGCATTAGCACATGGTGAATACATGAACTCCTCAAACTACGGTCATCACTGGGAGTGGTCCCGACTATTGTCACTCCGAGGTTGCCGGATCATAACGCATAGTAGGTGACTATAACTTGCAAGATTGGATCTAGAACATGGATATAATGGTGATAACATAAACGGTTCAGATCTGAAGTCATGGCATTCGGGCCCAAAGTGACAAGCATTAAGCATGGAAAATCATAGCAACATCAATCTCATAACATAGTGGATACTAGGGATCATGCCCTAACAAAACTAACTCGATTACATGATGAATCTCATTCAACTCCTCACCGACCAGCGAGCCTACAAAGGAATTACTCACTCCTGGCGGGGAGCATCATGGAATTGGCGATGGAGAAGGGTTGGTGATGACGAAGATCGAAGATCCCCCTCTCCAGAGCCCCGAACGGACTCCAGATCTGGCCTCTCGATGAAGAACATGAGATGGTGGCGGCTCCGTCTCGTGAAACACGATAATTCTTTCTCCCTAATTTTTCTGGAAAATAGGATTTTATACCGTTGGTTTCAGGGTCTGCGGGCCACCAGGTGGGGACAACCCACCTAGGCGCGCCTGGAGGGGGTGGCGTGCCCTGGTGGGTTGTGCCCACCCAGGTGCCCCCTCCGGTGGTTCTTGGCTCCGAAAATTCTCTTTTATCATATAAAAATTCCTCACGAAGTTTTGTTCCATTCCGAGAACTTTTATTTCTACACAAAAACAACACCATGGTAGTTCTGCTGAAAACAACGTCAGTCCGGGTTAGTTTCATAGAAATCATGCAAATTAGAGTCCAAAACAAGAGTAAAAGTGCTAGGAAAAGTAGATATGACGGAGATGTATCAACTCCCCCAAGCTTAAACATTTGCTTCTCCTCAAGCAATTCAGTTGATAAACTGAAAGTGAAAAATAAAAACTTTTATGAACTCTTTTGCTCTTGTTTCCATAAATAATCTTAAACAACACCTAGGTTTTCAACAAAAATTATAACTAACCATGTCAACAATAACTCCTAAAAATTATATGAACTCATATCAATGACATAATCAACTAGCAAGAAACAATAAGATATCTCAAACAACAACATGTTGTCAAAACAATCATGATACAATAAGACAATAGTGGTATCTCGCTAGCCCTTTCTGAGACCGCAAAACATAAATGCAGAGCACCCCCAAAGTTCAAGCAGTGACTAAACATTGTAATTCATGGTAGAAAAGATCCAGTCATGATGCACACAATGCATCAGCATGATAGCAGTGCTCTCAGGTTCTGGCGCTTATTTGAGAAGGTGATGACACAACATAAAAGTAAAATAGATAGTCCCTTCGCAGAGAGAAGCAGTGATTTGTAGAGGTGCCCAAGCTCAAGTTTTTAAAATAGAGGTAAATGAAATTTTGAGACATGCACCCTTCTTGTTTACTTCGCGACCATCAGTTATCAATATCTTCCATGCTACACACATTAATTAGTAGTGGTTCCCAAGCGGTAAAGTAAAGGTTTTTGCTACATATATAGGGGTTTTTGTTTGATTATTGATAAGTTCCTTTTGCAATTTGGGACTGGGAATCCCTATTACCACTCTTTTCTCGTGCAATGGTGAGTGAATAAACACCCAACCTGAGAATAACCCGCTTAGCATGGAAGATACCAACTACCTCTTGTCACTCTATGAACAATCCAGGCACACAAAAAGGATATTTATTTGATGTATTTTAGAGGTGGCACATACAAATTTACTTAGGACGGCAGGGTAATACCGCATATAGGTAGGTATGGTGGACTCATCTGGAATAACTTGGGTTTCAGATTTTTGATGTACAAACAGAGTTCCCACTTAGTACAGGTGAAGGCTACCAAATAGGTTGAGAAGCGGCCAGCTAGAGAGCAACAACGGTCATGAACATGCATTATGCATAAGTAACATTGGATACTAGCTTGAGTAGGATGTGAACACCATGAACATAAATATCATAGAGGCTATGTTGGTTTTGATTCAACTATATGCATGAACATGTGCCAAGTCAAGCCACTCGAACATTCAGAGGAGGATACCATATCGTCATACTACATCACAATCATTTTAACGCAATGTTGACATCCAAGATAAATCATTATCCACTCCTAGCTACTTATGCATGGCATGGGAAACAATAATCTCTAATTGTCATTGCAAACATGTTTGATCGTAATAGGCTGAATCATGGATACTAGGTTAAACAAATTTACAAAAATAGAACAAGTCGATTTCATACCCATTTCTCTGTGCCATGGCCACTTCATCAAAGATGGTCATTATTGCCTTTCACTTGCACGACCGAACGATTTGAAAATAATAATAGTGCCATGGACCTAGCTGGAATCTGCAAACATTTTATTCAAAAGGAGAAGACAAGGTAATATGGACTCTTTGTCAGATCAACAAAAATGCATATGAGAGCCACTCAACATTTTCATCGTGGTCTTCTCCTTGGTATGACTCAATAAAAAGAAAAGAAATTCAAAGAAACACTCTGAAATATTTTTGGAGTTTTTGTTTTTTCATAAACAAGCAAATAAAAAGGGAAAAGCAAAGACACGAAAAACTATTTACACGGGCAAGCTCCCAACAAGCAAAAGAAGAATAGGGAAATCTTTTTGGGTTTTCTTTTTAGTGCTACAACAATTTAAACTAGGAAGAAAAATAAAAAAGAAGCAAGAAACATGTTTTTTGATTTTCTCTATGTTTTTCAAACACACTAGAAGAAAGCGAGAAAACAAAGTTAACATGGATAATACAATGAAAAAGTGTGAACACCGAGAACTGGAATGAAATGTGTGAACATGCATGTAATGTCAGTGGGAATACGTACGCCCCCAAGCTTAGGCTTCTGACCTAACTTGGTAATCACCAGTCGTAGAAACCGTGAGGTCCAATGTTGAAGTGCAGAGGAGCAGGCACCTGAGGGTCCCACTGCCGAGGCTCCTCCTGTGCTACAGCCAGGTTGTTCCGGTAAGCAACAATGTCCTCAGGCATAATCTTGTATCCGCCCGTGGCAATATGATCAAACAATGTAGGTGCAGGCAACGGAATAATATCATGAGTTTTCACACTAAAAACTAAGTTGCAAGGAATATCAATGTGAGGGTAATTAGTAGCAATACAGTGGTGGTCTTCCATGGCCGCTCAATCTAGGTAAACCTTGGGAAAACGATGGTCATACTAGTGTATCTGCATGTTAAAGTGGGTTGCCAAGCGAGTAGCGTAAATGCCCCCATGTATTTTACTCTTAGATCTGTTAAGGTGAAGACGATATGCCACAATAGTTCCCAAGCTATAAGTGTTATCGCCATAAAGTGCGTGACACAAAATAGCAAAGTCTGGGGCCCTAAGTGCACCTACCTTCTCCTAGCAAGTAAGCATTTTGCAATAAATATAGCAAAATAATGTACAGCAGGCAAATGCAAGCTAGCAATGGTGGTACTCGATACTCCTCTCTCATCCCCCACCGTCAGAGTACAGTGAAAACCTTCATACTCCGCGGGCCTGGGCTCTCTACCAAATCACCATCGGAAGGAAGCATGGATATGCCACAAAATTCAGTAAGTGGTATCTGGTGGTTTTCAACATATAAATTAAATGACACCTCAGGGGGATTATTCCTAGAATGGAAATGAAAGTTTTGCACAAAGGAATATGTGAGGAGATGATACTGTTGGCATTCAGCTACGATGAAGTTGGTGAGGCTGGCATTACCAGCATATTGTGCAAACTCTTGAAGGATTCCAGCCCCTTCCATGAACGGATTATGCGGTCACTCGCACTGCCGTAACTTCGCTAACCTCCGGGTATGGTGATCATTGTCAGATGAATCCACAATAACTCCCTTGGAGTTCTTCTTGGAAGCAAACTTCCTAAAGAAACTCATCCTTTTCCTAAGAACAAAATTCTGAAAAAATTTAGTCCACAAATTTTCTCTCAACAAAGCTTTACAAAAATGATAGCAACTACTCATAGGGATGTATAGAGGCCATAGCAAGCATTCAAACTACTTAGAACTCTAAGAGTTCAACATGCAAGCTCATCCATAGCAGCACTAAGAGTAGCTAATTATTCAAAATATAAACCACTAAAACAAAAACTAATTGGACACATGGAGGAGTCACATACCAAGCAACAATTCCCCTAAACAGTTTCGGAAATGGAGCATCGAGCAAAGAGATCGAAATCCGCGATTTCGGGAGCAAGAACACGAGAGAGAGAGAGAGAGAGCAATGGTGATTTTTTCTGGATGAATGTGGTGATGTGGGAAGACGAAGTAAGTGAGGGGGGGCACATGGGGACCACAACCCACTAGGGCTGCCTGGGGGTCCTGGCGCGCCCAGGTGGGTTGTGCCCACCTGGTGCACGTCCCTCTGATATTATTTACACCAGAAATTCTTAAATATTCAGAAAAAATAGTATTAAATTTTCAGGGCATTATGAGAACTTTTATTTTTGGGTCATTTTTTTATTGCATGGAAAACTCAGAAAACAGATAAAACATGGCATTTTTATTTTATTTAACTAAGAAAAACAAAAAACAAAAGGTAGGGACAGAAGGTAGTTCTCACTAAATTCATCAACTTCACACCTCTAAAAACTGATTCACTAATAAGGTTGATCAAGTCTTATTAACAACCACTTCCGATTAGCATGAAACCGAAGAACTTTCGTAAATCACTAAGTTACCTCAACGGGGATATGAATGTCCCCAACAATAAGCATTTCATATTTCTTTTTAACAGTAGGTAGTGGTAGTTTAAAACTTCCAATAGTCATTGTCGGAGATTTTTAAATAACATTAATACCATTCACTTGGATTTATTTCTTCGAAAAGTGCACCGTATGCTCATTACCATTGATATGAAAAGTTACCTTGCTTTTATTGCAATAAATAACATCCCCTGCAGTATTCAAGAAGGGTCTACCAAGGATAATCGACATGTTGTCGTCCTCAGGCATCTCAAGTATAACAAAGTCAGTCAAAATAGTAACATTAGCAACAACAACGGGCACATCCTCACAAATACCGATAGGTATGGAAGTTGATTTGTCAGCCATTTGCAAAGGTATTTCAGTAGGTGTGAGTTTATTCAGATCAAGTCTTTTATATAAATAGAAAGGCATAACACTAACACCATCTCCCAAATCACATAAAGCAGTTTTCACATAGTTTCTTTTGATGGAACAAGGTATCACTACTAAGGAAAAGCTTATAGGCAGACACTTACTAGTAGCACGGGTTTATAACCCTCGCTATAGCTACTTACTAGTAGCATGGGTTTTTACCTCCCGCTACTACTAAGTTGACAGTAGTAGGGCGGGTTTATAACCCTCGCTACTACTAAGTGGTCTCTACCATGCCCCCCATGGACATGCCATAGTAGTAACGAGGGGTATAACACCCCGCTACTACTATCAACTTAGTAGTAGCGCAGGTTTATACCCCTCGCTACTAGTAAGTACAAGGTAGGTGAAATCCCCATATCCTCAGCCGAATCCCTCCTTTCTCCCCCCTCTCTCCATAGGCTCTCCCATGGTGTTGCATACCTCCTCCTCCATGGAACCCAATGAGTTCACCTCCTCGCGTCGCATGCCTCCTACTCCATGGCGCCAAAAGAGGGATGCCACCTCGCGCCGCCGGCGTCCCGGAGCTCACCGGTCTTCCTAGCATCTCCATGCCACCACGTCGAACCACCTCACCACCAGCGACGAGCCCCGGTGCACCCTCCATCTCATTCCTTTCTTCCTTGTTTCTCTTTTTCCCTCTCCATGTCCCTTCAATTTTACTCACCTCCCATGCTCATCTGAAAGTGCAACTATCCCTAGGTGGTTTTGGTAATTCATAACAACATATAGCTCATTGAGCTAATGCTATTCCAAGACTATTATTTCAGGAAAGCTCAATGAATGGCATGGCATGGATGATGAAAGTGGATCCCTCAAAATACTAAGGACAAAGGATTGGCTCAAGCTCATTAGCTCAAGACTCTTCATTTTATATTTTAGTGATCCAAGATCACATTGAGTCTATAGGAAAAGCCAATACTATCAAGGAGGGATGAGGTGTTGCTTAATGAGCCTCTTGCTTCATGTGCTTAGTGATATGCTCCAAAACCCTCAACTACTTTCTCACATCCACAAATGACCTAAACCCAAAGCCAAAATCGGTCACACCGATTCTTCCTATCCGGCGCCACCGATTTCAAATGTCATAGCCACTGCCACAAACCCTAGGAAAATCGGTTCTACCGATAGGGATCTCGGTCTCACCGAGATGGGATTGTAATCTCTCTGTTTCCCTTCGTAACGTTTCGGTCAAACCGAAGTGAGCGATCGGTCCCACCGAGATTGCAATGTAAACTCTCTGTTTCCCTTTTGTAACATTTCGGTCTCACCGAAAAGAGCAAATCGGTCCCACCGAGTTTACCTGACCAACTCTCTGGAAAGCTTATTACCAAAATCGGTCTCACCGAGTTTGTGTAATCGGTCTTACCGAGATTACGTTATGCCCTAACCCTAACCGAATCGGTCCTACCGAGTTGCATGTCAGTCCCACCGAAAATCACTAACGGTCACTAGGTTTACTAAATCGGTCCGACCGAGTCTGTTGAATCGGTCCCACCGAGTTTGGTAAATTGTGTGTAACGGTTAGATTTTGTGTGGAGGCTATATATACCCCTCCACCTCCTCTTCATTCGTGGAGAGAGCCATCAGACTAAACCTACACTTCCAACTTACCATTTCTGAGAGAGAACCACCTACTCATGTGTTGAGGCCAAGATATTCCATTCCTACCATATGAATCTTGATCTCTAGCCTTCCCCAAGTTGCTTTCCACTCAAATCTTCTTTCCACCAGATCCAAATCCTATGAGAGAGAGTTGAGTGTTGGGGAGACTATCATTTGAAGCACAAGAGCAAGGAGTTCATCATCAACGCACCATTTGTTACTTCTTGGAGAGTGGTGTCTCCTAGATTGGCTAGGTGTCACTTGGGAGCCTCCGACAAGATTGTGGAGTTGAACCAAGGAGTTTGTAAGGGCAAGGAGATCGCCTACTTCGTGAAGATCTACCGCTAGTGAGGCAAGTCCTTCGTGGGCGACGGCCATGGTGGGATAGACAAGGTTGCTTCTTCGTGGACCCTTCTTGGGTGGAGCCCTCCGTGGACTCGCGCAACCGTTACCCTTCGTGGGTTGAAGTCTCCATCAACGTGGATGTACGATAGCACCACCTATCGGAACCACGCCAAAAACATCCGTGTCTCCAACTGCGTTTGAATCCTCCAAACCCTTCCCTTTACTTTCTTGCAAGTTGCATGCTTTAATTTCCGCTGCCTATATACTCTTTGCATGCTTGCTTGAATTGTGTGATGATTGCTTGACTTGTCCTAAGATAGCTAAAATCTGCCAAACTCTAAAATTGGGAAAAGGTTAAGTTTTTAATTGGTCAAGTAGTCTAATCACCCCCCTCTAGACATACTTCAAGGTCCTACAAGTGGTATCAGAGCTTTGGTCTCCATTTGCTTTGATTTCCATAGCTTTTGGTGGTCATAGCCTTGGTTTCACAACCTAGGAGAGTATGGCGTCTAGCGAGGGAAATTATCACCGTAGAGGTCCTTACTTTGATGGTACTAATTTTGCTAGTTGGAAGCATAAGATGAAAATGCATATTCTCGGACATAACCCCGCCGTTTGGGCTATTATTTGTATTGGCTTGCAAGGTGAATTCTTTGATGGGAGAGAGCCGAACCGTGAAGCTAATGCGGAAGAATTGAAGATGCTGCAATACAACGCTCAAGCTTGTGATATCATCTTCAACGGATTGTGCCCCGAAGAATTCAACAAAATCAGCCGTCTTGAGAATGCAAAGGAAATTTGGGACACTTTGATTGATATGCACGAAGGTACCGAATCCGTCAAGGAATCCAAGTTGGATGTGCTCCAAAGTCAGCTTGACAAGTTCAAAATGAAGGATGGTGAAGGTGTCGCTGAAATGTACTCTAGGCTTGCTCTTATTACAAATGAGATTGCCGGCTTAGGGAGTGAAGAGATGACCGACAGATTCATCATCAAGAAGATCCTAAGAGCATTGGATGGAAAGTATGATACCGTGTGCACATTGATCCAAATGATGCCAAACTACAAAGATCTCAAGCCAACGGAAGTCATTGGAAGGATTGTTGCTCATGAGATGTCACTCAAGGATAAGGAGGAACTTCACAACAAGTCAAGTGGTGCTTACAAAGCCTCAAGTGAAGCCCCCACATCATCAAGTGAGAAACAAACCTTCAATGAAGAATTGAGCTTAATGGTGAAGAACTTCAACAAATTCTACAAGAGTAGAAGCAAAGAAAGAAGCTCCAAGTCAAGGTCTTACCATGACAAAAGATCTTCCAGTCGAGAGCGCAATTGCTACAATTGTGGGAGGCCTGGACACTATTCCAATGAGTGTACGGCACCCTACAAAAGAAGAGAAGATTCTCCAAAAAGAAGAAGCAAAGAGAAGAATCACCACCAAGAGAGAGAAGGAGTAGAGATGATCGTTATGAACGAAGATCCTCACGGAGAAGCAAAGATTCGGAAAGGAAGGACAAGTCATCAAGGAGCTACACAAAACGAAGACATCAAGCTCATGTTGGTGAATGGGTTTCCGGCTCCGACTCCGACAAACACTCCGAGAGAAGCTATCACTCCGACTCCGAATATACTCAAGATGAAGGTGTTGCCGGTCTAGCACTTGTGTCAACCAACTCCTACGACATATTTGATTCACCAAATGAAGGAATTGGAAGATGCTTCATGGCCAAAGGTCCAAAGGTAACACATCCTGAGTATGTTGATTTCAATAGTGATGAAGATGACTTGCTTGTGGATGATGATTTACTTGTTGACAACTCTAGTGATGAATACTATGATGAAACGTCAATTAATCATGCTAATCAAGATAAAACGAATGACAATGATAAGGAGAAGATTGAGCTTCTAACTAAAGAACTAAACACTCTTAAGTTAGCTCATGAAACTATCTTCGAAAATCATCGAGAACTTTTAAGGGCTCATGAGAAGTTACGCTTTGAAAAGCTCAATCTTGAGCAAGAGCATGAGTTCTTAAAAGCAATCAATGATGATCTTCGTAAGAAAAGTTCTTCTTACATTGCCAAGCGTTTACTCCTATCTACTTACATGCCTCAAGTCAAGTCTAGTAACAAGTACAAGAAAGATACTTCCTCTAGTAGTAACAATAATAATGTCAAATCCAATATTGTTGCTTCTAGTAGTTCTCTTGATTCCACTAATGATTCTCTTAGCCAAGTTACACTTGAGCAAGAAAATAGCTTATTGAAGGGAATTATAGAGAAAGGTGTTTACAAGAGCCTTGCCGGGAGTAAGCAATTCGAGGAAATTGTACGCAAGCAAGGAAGGCACCGGAAGAATCAAGGTGTTGGTTTTGAACGAAAGTTCAATGCCAATGGAGTTGAGTGGGAAGAAGATCAATACCCCAAGACGAAGTTTGTTCCTCAACAAGAGAAGTATGATCCTACTTCCTTCAAGGGAACACAAGCTCAAGATGATCTTCCACCACAAGACCATAAAGGCAAGGACAAGCTTCAAGAAGAGATTGATGCATTTGAAGAAGCACCTAAGGTCTCGGTCAAGTGGATTCCCAAGACTACGTCAAGTTCTACTTCATCAAGTACAACTACAACTCCAAGGATTCCCATCAAGATGATGTGGATCCCGAAGAAGAAGAACTAGAGAGTTCTTGAGGGTGACTCCGCCAACATTCTTCACTCATATTATTATGGCAAGGACAAGTGCAATCAACTTCCACATCTTGCACTAGTTCAAGGAGTCACAAACCCTCATGTTGGTAAGGCAAGGAACAAGGTAACCTAATGTTTTCATGGACATCATCTTGTGTGTGCATCACTCTATGTCTATGGATATTCTTGTTTGTTCCTTGTGGGACTAACCCATGTAGGTATGTTGAAAGTGCAACTCACTCCAATGGATTGCTCCAAATGATCTACATCAACATTGAGCATCCACATCTTCAACACCTACATGAAGTCATCATCGACAAAACCCAAGGTTAGTTCATCCCTCTAAAAGGGGATCTCACATCTAGGGGGAGCTTAACTCTAAGACTTGAGTCAAAGCAACTCTAATGGTGTGAACACATCAATGCATTATGTAAAAGTGGTAACCCCACTTGGGCTTAAACGATGAGTATGACCTATGATCAAATGTTTATCATTTGACTCCTAAGTCAATATACTCATATATAGATGACCTAGTCATCGCCAATTGTTTGATAGATGCTAGAATTGGTTGTGCATGCTTTGCCACATATTTCATTTGCCATCTTATTGTGTGAGCATGTTGGTGCATATTTTACTCATTCAAGGACATCCACTTGTTGTTTTGATTGTTTGGTTCTTCCTTCTTTTGGCCAAGTGGATGGACAAGAATGCCTAAGAACTTTCTCTAGCTATCTATGCTTTTCTCGTCTCAAACTCTATTCATGCTACATCACAAAATTTGATCAAGTCAGATTCGAACCACTCTGTGTGAGGAGCACTCGGAGTCCCCGATTCGTCATAGACTTAAACTTCCAAAACTTCTTTGTGATTCTCGGTCTGACCGATTCCTCCATTTCGGTCCTACCGAGATCACTAAGTCGATCTAGGTTTTCAATCTCGGTGCAACCGATTTGAACTTTTCGGTCACACCGAGTTGCTGTAACTGAACACAGTTATGCATCTCGGTGCCACCGAGTTGTTCCACTCGGTCACACCGACAGGGTCGGGCTATATATAGTCACGGGCAAAATTTGGAAATTTCTCCGAAACCCCTTCGCCCGCGCAATAGCTCGCTCTGCCTCCAAGGTCTCCGGATCGTCTCCTCGTCGCCAGCCGCCTCCTGTCGCTGGTCTCCGCCGCCGTCAACGGAATTCAACCCCGCCGTTGCCGCCGTAGCGAGTTCATCGCCAAGCTAGGGTATGGACTCGATCACTGTGCTATCCTCGTCCGATTCCTAGCACATTGTGTTCTTATTGATTCTTGCCACGATTGAAACACTCCGATCCAGTCAATGCAATCCGTAGATTAGATGAGATTTGAAAATTTAGGGTTAGGTTTCCGCCGAAACCATCTCGGACCCACCGAGTTGAAAAACTCGGTCCCACCGATTTGGCTTATGCCATTGCACTAGTAACTCTCGGTCTGACCGAGAATTGCTAATCGGTGCGACCGATTTTAGGACTTTGTGAAACCCTAGCAGTCTCGGTGCCACCGAACTGTGACTCGGTCCAACCGAGTTCATCAGTTTAGGTTCCAAAACTGCTTCGGTATCACCGAGTTTGAAAATCGGTTGATCCGAAATGCTTTCTGTGGAAAACTAAAACTGAATTTTTGAATCATTCTTTTGCAAAAATCTCTGCATTTTGTGATGCTCATCCACTCCATCTCATCTATAACTCTTCACAGGGTCAGCAGTCAGAGTTTGCAGCATGTCAGACCAGAGTGACAGTCAGAACAGGTCAGAAGGGCAGATGCAAATGAGTGAGGGCACTAGTCCCTCCAGCACTTCAGATGAAGGCAGCAGGAGCACTCCTAGCAACCTGCCTAAGGCTGCTACCAGGCAAAGGAAGAAGAGAACTTCAGACTCTGAAGATGAGGATTATAGAGCTGAAGAGGATGAAGCTACTTCCAAGAAGGTAGTGCACAAGAAGGTGCTTAGTTCAACTGCAGTAAAGCCAGGCATGAAGATCAAAAGGCCTGCAGGGAGACAACCAATGTCCAAAGCCAGAGCATCAACTCAACTGCCTGAGATGCCTGAAGAGCCAGCTGCTGAAGGAAAGAAAAGGAAGGAAAGGGTCAAGAAGACCATGGCCAGAGTAGTTGGGCAACCTTCCATGATGGAAGAAGAAGAGCTTGCTGCACCAGCACCAAAGGCACCAAAGCTTATGGGAGATGCTATTAGATCAGGGGCTGCAACATCTAAGCCCAAGGAAGCACCCAAAGCTGCCCCCAAGGCCAAGTCTGCACCAAAGAGGAATACCAGGAGTATTCCAGCTGCTGAGAAGAACAAGGCCCCAGTGCCTGAGGTTGCTGAGGAGGAAGATGAAGAAGGACAAGTTCTGAGGAAGCTCAAGCCCAAGATACCAGACCATAATGATGCCCATCCTGTAGCTGAGGACATGAACATCAGAAAAGATTCAGGGTTGAGGCTATGGAGGATGGCAGATCCATATGCCACAAGGAGAAGAACTGCTGTTGATTACAGGTTCCATACAAAGGAACAACAGGACTTCTATGAGACAATCTTGTTGGACAAAAAGCCCATTGTGTGTGATATGAGGTGGGTCGACTGGACCTACATGAAGGAAAATGAAGAACACTATCCAGGAGTACAAGACAGTTTTGTTGCTTGTGGAGTTGCAGATTTTGTTGGGCAGAAGCTCACAAACTGGAATGATGAACTTATTATGCAATTCTACTCCACAACACACTTCTATCCAGATGGAAGGATAGTTTGGATGTCTGAAGGTACAAGGTACCAGTCAACTGTTGAGGAGTGGGCAAAACTGATAAATGCCCCAAAGGAAAATGATGATGACCTGGATGTATATGCAAAGAAGAAAATGGGACACAATACCATGGCACATATGTACAAGGAGATCCCAGACAAAGCCCTAGAGACTTTCTCTTTTGGATCAGTCCACTTTCTTATGTCAGGGCTGCCTACAATCAACTGGATCCTAAGGCACACTCTATTGCCTAAGTCTGGTGACCACAACATGATCAAAGGGCATGCAATCAACATGTTGCATTTGTTTGATGTGCCTCAGAAATTCAAGGTCATGAGCCTTATAGTAGAAACCATTAAGAGGACTGCAGCAGATCATAAGAGGAGTTGTGGATATGCCCCTCAGATTCAGGAGTTGATTAACTCAAAGATGGGCACAGGCAAATATCTATTGGATAGGGAACATTTTCCTCTCTATCCAGACTTTGAGGACAATGAGGTTGTCATGAATGAGGATGATCCATCATCAGTTCAAGCTCAAGAGAAGAAGGAGAAGGCAAGGAAGGAGAAGGCTGCCAAGATGCCAACTCAAGAGGAGGCATCTGAGTATTTCTTGAAGAACAAGCAGGAGCAGCTTGGTTACTTGATAGCATCAACACTGAGGATTGAGAAGGGGTTGGCCACCTTAACTCAGAATCAGGAAAGCTTGGAAAGAATCATGGAACAAAAATTCTATGATCTTGATGTCAAGGTAACTGAGATTCAGTCAGTTGTGGAGCAGCTGCAGGATGACATGCAGGAGAGGAAGGGCAAGACTACCACTAATGTATTTGCCAGAGTGCCTAGAGCTCAGAGGTCAGCTGTAGTGCCAGTGACAGACACTAGAGCAACATCATCTGCACCAGCCACAGCTCCTACAGCTCCAGTGCAACCAGCTCCAGCACCAACTCCTCCAGCTCCCTCTACATCAACTGAAGCCTTCGTCCAAGGAGCCATCTCTACACCACCAACTGAAGATCAAGCCTGAGAGTCGATCTAGCACTATGCATTTTCTATGAACTTTTTGGTAACTTGTTGCCAAAGGGGGAGAAAAATGTATAGATTATAGGCTTCGAGAGAGAGTGTGTTGCTTTTGTTCTCTCTTGCTTTGGTGGTTTTTAAACTTGTTTGCTTTTGATTGCTTGAGATACTATGCTATTCTTGTGAGACATTGATGATCATGTGTTTGATCATAAGCTACACTTATGCATGTTTGATGATATTATCCTATCTATCCTATGTGATCATTCACTTTGCTTGGTGATGAGTGCATGTATTCAATCTTTATCATTTTGAGCGCTCCACCAAGATGTATGTGACATGGAAGAGTAACCCATGAGCCTAATTCCTTGTGCATTTGCAGTCCAAAGCAAATCTTAAACTATGCACAAATTTAGGGGGAGCTCTTGCTTATCACATACTTCTCAAAGCGACGATGTTTTTAATCTTATTATCATTTGTCGAAGCTTTGATCTATATGTTGTCATCAATTACCAAAAAGGGGGAGATTGAAAGTGCAACTATCCCTAGGTGGTTTTGGTAATTCATAACAACATATAGCTCATTGAGCTAATGCTATTCCAAGACTATTATTTCAGGAAAGCTCAATGAATGGCATGGCATGGATGATGAAAGTGGATCCCTCAAAATACTAAGGACAAAGGATTGGCTCAAGCTCATTAGCTCAAGACTCTTCATTTTATATTTTAGTGATCCAAGATCACATTGAGTCTATAGGAAAAGCCAATACTATCAAGGAGGGATGAGGTGTTGCTTAATGAGCCTCTTGCTTCATGTGCTTAGTGATATGCTCCAAAACCCTCAGCTACTTTCTCACATCCACAAATGACCTAAACCCAAAGCCAAAATCGGTCACACCGATTCTTCCTATCCGGCGCCACCGATTTCAAATGTCATAGCCACTGCCACAAACCCTAGGCAAATCGGTTCTACCGATAGGGATCTCGGTCTCACCGAGATGGGATTGTAATCTCTCTGTTTCCCTTCGTAACGTTTCGGTCAAACCGAAGTGAGCGATCGGTCCCACCGAGATTGCAATGTAAACTCTCTGTTTCCCTTTTGTAACATTTCGGTCTCACCGAAAAGAGCAAATCGGTCCCACCGAGTTTACCTGACCAACTCTCTGGAAAGCTTATTACCAAAATCGGTCTCACCGAGTTTGTGTAATCGGTCTTACCGAGATTACGTTATGCCCTAACCCTAACCGAATCGGTCCTACCGAGTTGCATGTCAGTCCCACCGAAAATCACTAACGGTCACTAGGTTTACTAAATCGGTCCGACCGAGTCTGTTGAATCGGTCCCACCGAGTTTGGTAAATTGTGTGTAACGGTTAGATTTTGTGTGGAGGCTATATATACCCCTCCACCTCCTCTTCATTCGTGGAGAGAGCCATCAGACTAAACCTACACTTCCAACTTACCATTTCTGAGAAAGAACCACCTACTCATGTGTTGAGGCCAAGATATTCCATTCCTACCATATGAATCTTGATCTCTAGCCTTCCCCAAGTTGCTTTCCACTCAAATCTTCTTTCCACCAGATCCAAATCCTATGAGAGAGAGTTGAGTGTTGGGGAGACTATCATTTGAAGCACAAGAGCAAGGAGTTCATCATCAACGCACCATTTGTTACTTCTTGGAGAGTGGTGTCTCCTAGATTGGCTAGGTGTCACTTGGGAGCCTCCGACAAGATTGTGGAGTTGAACCAAGGAGTTTGTAAGGGCAAGGAGATCGCCTACTTCGTGAAGATCTACCGCTAGTGAGGCAAGTCCTTCGTGGGCGACGGCCATGGTGGGATAGACAAGGTTGCTTCTTCGTGGACCCTTCTTGGGTGGAGCCCTCCGTGGACTCGCGCAACCGTTACCCTTCGTGGGTTGAAGTCTCCATCAACGTGGATGTACGATTGCACCACCTATCGGAACCACGCCAAAAAAATTCGTGTATCCAACTGCATTTGAATCCTCCAAACCCTTCCCTTTACTTTCTTGCAAGTTGCATGCTTTAATTTCCGCTGCCTATATACTCTTTGCATGCTTGCTTGAATTGTGTGATGATTGCTTGACTTGTCCTAAGATAGCTAAAATCTGCCAAACTCTAAAATTGGGAAAAGGTTAAGTTTTTAATTGGTCAAGTAGTCTAATCACCCCCCTCTAGACATACTTCAAGGTCCTACACCATCCCTGCGCAGGTCGTCGACATGGCCAACGCGGAGCTCTCTGCCTTGGCCGTGAAGAGGACCCTCACACCGTCGTCTTTCTCTCCTCTGCACTGGATCTGGTCCCTCTACAACAGCCGTTGTTGGATCTGGTCTCCGCTGCCCGTCCAGACTCATGGCAACCCTTGTTCTTCGCTGGATCAAACCATTGACACCATTGACAACACGCACGGGGTTGAGATTTTTTTTTGTTTTTAAAATTAATAGTAGTAGCGTGGGTCACAGACACGCGCTACAGATTGTTAGTAGTAGCGTGTGTCGAAACCGCGCTACTACTAACACACGTACTAGTAGCGCGGGATGCACCGCACTACTACTACTAGTTAGCTGTAGCGTCGTAGTAGTAGCACAGGCACCCGTGCTACTAGTAGCTTTTATCCCGTGCTACTACTAGGCTTTTTCCTTGTAGTGTATAGTTGGTATTCCCGGATCTCCAAGTTTTTTAGGTACACCATCCTTGAAAGTATAATTAGCAAGAAAAATGGAGATTTCATATTCCGGGTTTTTTTCTCTTATTGGTGATGATGTCTTTAATGTACTTTGCATAAGGAGGCATTTTTAAGACATCAGTCAAGCGAGTGCGAAAAAGACTGGCCTAATCATTTCAGCAAAGCATTCAAATTCTTCATCATCTTTCTTTTTAGTTGAGTTTGGTTGAAATGACATAGGTTTTTGAACCCATGGTTCTCTTTCCTTGCTAGCAACAAAGTCTCTTTTATCATATATTTTATTCTTTGATTGTGGGTTATCAAGATCAACAAGTGGTTCTATCTCAACATCATTGGCCGGTTCTTTATTATTAGTTTGAGTGTCTTAATGAACCTCATCATTATCTTTCTCATTATCAGAAGGTGAGTGTTCATTACCAGATTGAGTTTCAGCATCAGAGATAGAAACTTCATTATCATTATCAGGAGGTTTTTCTATCTCAGGTTCACTAGAGGCATGCAAAGTCCTATCATTTTTCTTCTTCCTTTTCTTTTTAGAAGGACTAGGTGCATCAGTGTTAATTTTTTGAGAGTCTTGTTCAATTATTTTTGGGTGTCCCTCAGGATAAAGTGGTTCCTGAGTCATTTTACCTCCTCTAGTTGCTACTCTAACAGAAAAGTCACTTATATTATTGTTCATTTCATCAAGCAACTCTCTTTGAGATTTAGCAACTTGTTCTAATTGAGTTTGAACCGTAGATGCATGCTTTCCTACACCTCTAACATCATTTGAGATTCTAAATAACAAGTCACTTAAGCGAGCAATCATATCAGAGTTGTATTTCAATCGTTTCATAACATTTGCATTGAAGTGATCTTGCTTTCTAATGTAATTATCAAACTCATAAAGGCATTGGCAAGGATCTTTATTATGAGGATCATCACTATCATTGAATTTAATTAAAGATTTTACCTCTACCACCTTAGGTGGTGCTGTTGCTTCAAGCCCATGTATTTCTTCAATAGGTGGTAAACTTTTAACATCCTCGACTTTAATACCTTTTTCGTTCATAGATTTCTTTGCCTCTTGCATATCTTCAGGACTGAGATATAAGATACCCCTCTTCCTCGGAGTGGG
The DNA here is from genome assembly GCF_018294505.1 of Triticum aestivum. Classification (NCBI taxonomy): domain Eukaryota; kingdom Viridiplantae; phylum Streptophyta; class Magnoliopsida; order Poales; family Poaceae; genus Triticum; species Triticum aestivum. The sequence goes on from NC_057813.1 coordinate 558,636,130, forward strand.
CTTAATCGGTGTTTCTGGAGGAGTCCAATCATCATAATTTTTCAATATGTTATTAAATAATTCTTCAGCTTGCCCAATAGTTCTTTCCCTAAAAACACAACCAGCCCAACTATCTAGGAAATCCCTAGAAGCATCGGTTAGTCCATTGTAGAAGATATCAAGTATTTTATTTTTCTTAAGAGGATGATCAGGCAAAGACATAAGCGATTGGAGAAGCCTCCCCCATGCTTGTGGGAGACTCTCTTCTTCAATTTGCACAAAGTTAAATATTTCCTGCAAGGAAGCTTGTTTCTTATGAGAAGGGAAATATTTTTCAGAGAAGTAATAAATCATATCCTGGGGACTACGCACACAACTAGGAGCAAGAGTATTGTACCAAGCTTTATCATCACCCTTTAATGAGAATGGAAATAACTTGAGGATATAGTAATACTAAATCTTCTCATCATGAGCAAAAAGGGTGGCTATGTCATTCAACTTAGTAAGATGTGCCACAACAATTCCAGTTTCATAACCATGGAAAGGATCAGATTCAACCAAAGTAATTAACTCTGGGTCGACAGAGAATTCATAATCCTTGTCATTAACAAAGATAGGTGAAGTAGATAACTTAGGATCACATTTCATTTTAGCATTGAGAGATCTTTCTTTATACTTGCATAATAACTTTTCTAGATCATCTCTATCCTTACAAGCAAGAATATCTCTGGTTGCCTCCTCACTCATAGCATAACCTTCCGGTACCTTTGGCAATTTATATATAGGAGGGCTAGTTCTAGTGGATGTTTCAAGGTTTTCAGTTTCAAGCTCATCATCAGTTTCAACAATATCATGATGTCTTACTCTAGCAATATGTTCATCAAGAAATTCACCTAGTGGCACATCATCATCAAGCAAGGTACTGGCATCATCATGAGTAGCATTCATAGCAGAAGTAGGATCATCAATAACTTGAGACATATCAAAATTAATAGCATGTGGTGGTGTTGCAAGTTTACTTATAATAGAAGATGAATCTAAAGCGGAGCTAGATGGCAGTTCCTTACCTCCCCTCATCTTAGAGGGAAAAATCTTAGTCTTAGCATCCTTCAGATTCTTCATAGTGATAATATGATAATAATTCCAAGTGACTCAACAAGTATAGCTATGCTCCCAGGCAACGGCGCCAGAAAAAGGTCTTGATAACCCACAAGTATATGGGATCGCAATAGTTTTTGAGGGTAGAGTATTAAACCCAAATTCATAGATTCGACACAAGGGGAGCCAAAGAATATTTGCAAGTATTAGCAGTTGAGTTGTCAATTCAACCACACCTGGAGATTAATTATCTGCAGCAAAGTGATCAGTAGCAAAGTAGTATGATAGTTTTGATAACAGTAGCAATAGCAATAGTAATGGTAACAGTGATAGCAGTGGTTTTGTAGCAGTAACGATAGCAGTAGCAGTAGTAGTAACTTAGCAAGAATAATATAAGGTAAATTCGTAGGCATTGGATCGGTGATTCATTGGATGATATTCATCATGAGGCAGTCATAACCTAGGGCGATACGGCACCAGCTCCAGTTCATAAATATAATGTAGGCATGTATTCCGTAAATAGCCATACATGCTTATGGAAAGAACTTGCATGGCATCTTTTGTCCTACCCTCCCGTGGCAACGGGGTCCTATTGGAAACTAAGGGATATTAAGGCCTCCTTTTAATAGAGTACCGGAACAAAGCATTAGCACACGGTGAATGATACATCCATTTTGCATCATGTTTACCTACCATTATTTATGTTGTTTTATTGTATATAATGCTTTTTGGAGTAATTCTAATGCCTTTTCTCTCATAATATGCAAGGTATACACAAAGGGGGAGAATTCTGGTAGCTAGAAATCTGGACCTGAAAAAGCTACATCAGGCTACCTATTCTGCACAACTCCAAATGAGCTGAAACTTTACGAGGATTTATTATGGAATATTTGAGGAATATGTTGGGAAACCTAGCATGCAATTTCAAACACTTTCCTACACTCACCCAATATCTATCTAGGAGATGCATAACAAGGAGAGGGGCAGAGTGTGTCCATGTACCCTCATAGACCGAAAGCGGAAGCGTTTGCTTAACGTGGTTGATGTGTTTGGTCTTTTTGTGAAATCTCTATGTCTCCCTCCTTGACCAAATATCGGATGGAGTTGAAGCATCTCTTGATGTGTTTGGTCTTTTTGTGAAATGTGGATTCCTTCACCAAGGCAATTGCTCCAGTATTGTCAGAAAAGATTTTCATTGGACCCGATGCACTAGGTATTACACCTAGATCGGATATGAACTCCTTCATCCTAACTCCTTCATTTTCTACTTCCAAATCAGCTATGTACTCTGCTTCACACGTAGATCCCGCCATGACTCTCTGCTTTGAACTACATCAACTGACAGCTCCACCAAAAATACGTATCCGGTTTGTGACTTAGAGTCATCCGGATCAGTGTCAAAGCTAGCGTCGACGGAACCACTTACAACAAGCTCTTTGCACCACCATAAACAAACATATCCCTAGTCCTTTTTAGGTACTTTAGGATGTTCTTGACCGCTATCCAGTGATCCACTCTTGGATTACTTTGCTATCTCCCTGCTAAACTTATAGGAAGGCACACATCAGGTCTGGTACATAGCATAGCATACATGATAGAACCTATGGTTGAAGCATAGGGAATGACTTCCATTTTCTCTCTATCTTCTGCAGTGGTCGGGCATTGAGTTTGACTCAACTTCACACCTTGTAACACAGGCAAGAAACCTTCCTTTGACTGATCCATTTTGAACTTCTTCAAAACTTTATCAAGGTATGTGCTTTGTGAAAGTCCTATTAAGCGTCTTGATCTATCTCTATAGATCTTGATACCCAATATATAAGCAGCTTCACCGAGGTCTTTCATTGAAAAACTTTTATTCAAGTATCCTTTTATGCTATCCAAAAATTCTACATCATTTCCAATTAACAATATGTCATCCACATATAATATTAGAAATGCTATAGAGCTCCCACTCACTTTCTTGTAAATACAGGCTTCTCCAAAAGTCTGTATAAAACCATATGCTTTGATCACCTTATCAAAGCGTATATTCCAACTCCGAGATGCTTGCAACAGTCCATAAATGGATCGCTGGAGCTTGCACACTTTGTTAGCACCTTTAGGATCGACAAAACCTTCTGGTTGCATCATATACAACTCTTCTTTAAGAAATCCATTAAGGAATGCAGTGTTATCATCCATTTGCGAAATTTCATAATCATAAAATGCGGAAATTTCTAACATGATTCCGACAGACTTAAGCATCGCTACGGGTGAGAAAGTCTCATTGTAGTCAACTCCTTGAACTTATCAAAAAACTTTGGCGACAAGTCGAGCTTTATAGACAGTAACATTACCATCAGCGTCAATCTTCTTCTTGAAGATCCATTTATTCTCTATGGGTCGCCGATCATCAGGCAAATCCACCAAAGTCCACACTTTGTTCTCATACATGGATCCTATCTCAGATTTCATGGCCTGAAGCCATTTATCGGAATCTGGGCTCATCATAGCTTCTTCATAGTTCGTAGGTTCTTCATGGTCAAGTAACATGACTTCCAGAATAGGATTACCGTACCACTCTGGTGCGGATCGTGCTCTGGTTGACCTACGAGGTTCTATAGCAACTTGATTTGAAGTTTCATGATCATTATCATTAACTTCCTCTATAGTTGGTGTATGCATCACGGGAACAGATTTCTCAGATGAGCTATTATCCAAATTGATAGAAGGTAAAATTACCTCATCAAGTTCCACTTTCCTCCCACTCACTTCTTTCGAGAGAAACTCCTTCCCTAGAAAGGTTCTGTTCTTGGCAACAAAGATCTTGCCTTTGGATCTGTGGTAGAAGGTGTACCCAATTGTTTCCTTAGGGTATCCTATGAAGACACACTTCTCTGATTTGGGATCGAGCTTATCAGGTTGAAGCCTTTTGACATAAGTATCGCATCCCCAAACTTTAAGAAACAACAACTTAGGTTTGTTGGCAAACCACAGTTCATACAGTGTCGTCTCAACGGATTTTGATGGTGCCCTATTTAACATGAATGCAGCTGTCTCTAATGCATAACCCCAAAATGAAAGTGGTAAATCGGTAAGAGACATCATAGATCGCACCATATCTAATAAAGTGCGGTTACGACGTTCGGACACACAATTAGGATGTGGTGTTCCAGGTGGCGTGAGTTGTGAAACTATTCCACATTGTTTTAAATGAAGGCCAAACTCATAACTCAAATATTCACCTCCATAATCAGATCCTAGAAACTTTATTTTCTTGTTATGATGATTCTCCACTTCATTCTGAAATTCTTTGAACTTTTCAAATGTTCCAGACTTGTGTTTCATTAAGTAAATATACCCATATCTACTTAAATCATCTATGAAGGTAAGAAAATAACGATACCCACCACGAGCCTGAACACTCATTGGACCGCATACATCGGTATGTATTATTTCCAATAAGTCATTAGCTCGTTCCATTATTCGGAGAATAGAGTTTTAGTCATCTTGCCCATTAGGCATGGTTCGCAAGTATCAAATGATTCATAATCAAGTGATTCCAAAAGGCCATCTTTATGGAGTTTCTTCATGCGCTTTACACCAATATGACCCAAGCTGCAGTGCCACAAATAAGTTGCACTATCATTATCAACTTTGCATCTTTTGGCATCAATATTATGAATATGTGTATCATCACGATCGAGATTCAACAGAAATAGACCACTCTTCAAGGGTGCATTACCATAAAAGATATTACTCGTATAAATAGAACAACCATTATTCTCTGATTTAAATGAATAACCGTCTTGCACTAAACAAGATCCATATATAATGTTCATGCTCAATGCTGGCACCAAATAACAATTATTTAGGTCTAAAAGTAACCCTGAAGGTAGATGTAGAGGTAGCGTGCCGACGGCGATCACATTGACCTTGGAACCATTCCCGATGCGCATCGTCACCTCTTGCTTAGCCAGTCTTCGTTTGATCCATAGTACCTATTTCGAGCTACAAATATGAGCAACTGAACCGGTATCAAATACCCAGGCACTACTATGAGAATTAGTATGGTACACATCAATAACATGTATATCAAATATACCTTTGTTCACTTTGCCATCCTTCTTATCCGACAGATACTTGGGGCAGTTCCGCTTCCAGTGACCAGTCCCTTTGCAGTAGAAGCACTTAGTTTCAAGCTTGGGTCCAGCTTTGGGTTTCTTCCTGGGAGTGACAACTTTCTTGTCATTTTTCTTGAAGTTCCCCTTCTTACCCTTGCCTTTCTTCTTGAAACTAGTGGTCTTGTTAACCATCAACACTTGATGCTCCTTCTTGATTTCTACCTCCGTAGCCTTTAGCATAGCGAAGAGCTCGGGAATAGTCTTTTCCATCCCTTGCATATTGTAGTTCATCACGAAGCCTTTGTAGCTTGGTGGCAGTGATTGAAGAACTCTGTCAATGACACAATCATCTGCAAGATTAACTCCGAGGTGAGTCAAGTGATTATGCTACCCAGACATTCTGAGTATGTGCTCACTAACAGAACTGTTCTCCTCCATATTGCAGCTATAGAACTTGTTGGAGACTTCATATATCTCAACTCAGGCATTTGCTTGAAATATTAACTTCAACTCTTGGAACATCTCATATGGTCCATGACATTCAAAACGTCTTTGAAGTCCCGCTTCTAAGCCATAAAGCATGGCACACTAAACTAATGAGTAGTCATCAGATCGAGCTTGCCAGAAGTTCATAACGTCGGCTTCTGTTCCTGCAGCAGGCCTATCACCTAGCGGCACATCAAGGACATAATTCTTCTGTGCAACAATGATGATAATCCTCAAGTTACGGACCCAGTCCGTCTAGTTGCTACCATCATCTTTCAACTTAGCTTTCTCTAGGAATGCATTAAAATTCAAGGGAATAGTAGCACGGGCCATTGATCTACAACATAGATATGCAAAAACTATCACGACTAAGTTCATGATAAATTAAGTTCAATTAATCATATTACTTAAGAACTCCCACTTAGATAGACATCCCTCAAGTCATCTAAATGATATGTGATCCAAATCAACTAAACCATGTCCGATCATCACATGAGATGGAGTAGTCATCAATGGTGAACATCTCTATGTTGATCATATCCACTATATGATTCATGTTCGACCTTTCGGTCTCAAGTGTTCCAAGGCCATGTCTGTACATGCTAGGATCGTCAAGTTTAACCCGAGTATTCCGCATGTGCAAAAATGGCTTGCACCCGTTGTATTTGAACGTAGATCCGACCACACCCGATCATCATGTGGTGTCTCAGCACGAAGAACTTCTGCAACGGTGCATACTCGGGGAGAACACTTATACCTTGAAATTTTAGTAAGGGATCATCTTATAATGCTACCGCCATACTAAGAAAAATAAGATGCATAAAGATAAACATCAGATGCAATCAAAATATGTGACATGATATGGCCATCATCATCTTGTGCTTTTGATCTCCATCACCAAAGAAAGGTCATGATCTCCATCATCACCGGCTTGACACTTTGTTCTCCATCGTAGCATCGTGGTCGTCTCGCCAACTATTGATTCTATGACTATTGCTACTGCTTAGTGAAAAAGTAAAGCAATTACATGGAATTTGTATTTCATACAATAAAGCGACAACCATAAGGCTCCTGCCAGTTGCCGATAACTTTTAAAAAACATGATCATCTCATACAACAACGTATAACACATCATGTCTTGACCATATCACATCACAACATGCCCTGCAAAACAAGTTAGACGTCCTCTACTTAGTTGTTGCAAGTTTTACGTGGCTAGTACGGGCTTCTAGCAAGAACCGTTCTTACCTACGGCACAAAAACCACAACGGTGATTTATCAAGTTTGCTATTTTAACCTTCACAAGGACCGGCCACAGTCAAATTCAATTCAACTAAAGTTGGAGAAACAGACACCCGCTAGCCACCTTTATGCAAAACTAGTTGCATGTCTGTCGGTGGAACCGGTCTCATGAACGTGGTCATGTAAGGTTGGTCCGGGCCACTTCATATAACAATACCATCGAATCAAAATAATACATTGGTGGTAAGCAGTATGATGATCGCCGCCCACAATTCTTTGTGTTCTACTCGTGCATATCATCTATGCATAAACCTGGCTCGGATGCCACTGTTGGGAAACATAGCATGCAATTTCAAAAAAATTCCTACGCTCACGCAAGATCTATCTAGGAGATGCATAGAAACGAGAGGGGGAGAGTGTGTTCACGTACCCTCGTAGATCGAAAGCGGAAGCGTTTGCTTAATGCGGTTGATTTAGTCGAATGTCTTCTCGTTCCGACTGATCGAGTACCGAATGTACGACACCTCCGAGTTCTGCACACGTTCAGCACGATGATGTCCCTCGAGCTCTTGATCTAGCAGAGGGTCGAAGGAGTAGATGAGTTCCATCAGCATGATGGCATGGTGACGGCGATGGTGACGTGATCCGCGCAGGGCTTCGCCCAAGCACCGCGAGAATAAGACCGAAGGCGTAAACTGTGAAGGGGGGCGCCGTACATGGCTTGGAGCAATTGGTGTGTATTCTAGGGACCCCCCCATATGTAAAGGATGGAGGGAGAGGAGGTCGTCCCTTGGCGCGCCCCAAGTGGGAGGAGTCCCACTTGGGCTCCTAGTAGGATTCGCCCCCCCTCCATTTTATCGGATGGGGAAAGGGGGAAGGAGAGGCAGTAGGAGAAGGAAAGGGGGGCAACGCCCCCTTCCATAATCCAATATGGCCTCCTCCCTTGTGGGGGGGGGGTGCCAACCCCTTGTGGGCTGGTTAGCCTCCCTCCTATGGCCCATATCTTTCCTCGGGGGGTTCCGGTAACCCCTCCGGTACTCCGGTATGTACCCGATACATTCCGGAACCCTTCCGGTGTCCGAATACTACCTTCCAATATATCAATCTTTACCTCTCGTCCATTTAGAGACTCCTCGTCATGTCCGAGGTCTCATCCGGGACTCCCAACAACCTCCAGTCACCAAAACACATAACTCATATAATACATATCGTCATCGAACGTTAAGCGTGCGGACTCTACGGGTTCAAGAACTATGTAGACATGACCGAGACACCTCTCCGGTCAATAACCAATTGCAGAACCTATATGCTCACATTGGTTCTCACATATTCTACGAAGATCTTTATCGGTCGAACTGCTATGTCAACATATGTTATTTCCTTTGTATCGGTATGTTACTTGCCCGAGATTCGATCGTCGGTATATTCATAACTAGTTCAATCTCGTTACCGTTAAGTCTCTTTACTCGTTCCATAATGTATCATCCCACAACTAACTCATTAGTCACATTGCTTGCAAGGCTTCATATGATGTGCATTACCGAGAGGGCCCAGAGATACCTCTCCGATACTCGGAGTGACAAATCCTAATCTCCATCTATGCGAACCCAACAAACACCTTCAGAGATACCTGTAGAGCATCTTTATAATCACCCAGTTACGCTGTGACATTTGATAGCATACAAGGTATTCCTCCGGTGTCCGGGAGATGCATAATCTCATAGTTGGAGGAATATATATTTGACATTAAGAAAGTAGTAGCAATAAAACTGAACAACCATTATGCTAAGCAAACAGATGGGTCTTGTCCATCACATCATTCTCCTAATTAATGATGTGATCCCGTTGAACAAATGGAAACACATATCCATGGCTAGGAAACTTAACCATCTTTGATCAATGAGCTAGTCTAGTAGAGGCATACTAGGGACATGGTGTTTTGTCTATGTATTCACACATGTATCAAGTTTCCGGTTAATACAATTCTAGCATGAATAATAAACATTTATCATGAATAAGGAAATATAAAATAACAACTTTATTATTGCATCTAGGGCATATTTCCTTCTGAATATTGGAGCAAATAAGTACCAGAGGGGGCCCACCAGGTGGGCACAACCCACCTGGGCGCACTAGGGAGCCCAGGCACGCCCTGGTGGGTTGTGCTTACCCAGGCCCACCTCCAGTGCCCCTATTCTGGTGTATAAGTCATTTTGTCCTAGAAAAAAAATAAGGGGAGGACTTTCGGGACGAAGCACCGCTGTCTCGAGGTGGAACCTGGGCAGGAGCACGTTTGCCCTCCAGCGGAGCAATTTCGCCGGGGAACTACCCTCCCAGAGGGGGAAATCATCGTCATCATCATCACCAAACCCCCCCCCCCCATCTTGGAGACGGCTATCTTCATCATCATCTTCAACAACACCAACTCCTCTCAAACCCTAGTTCATCTCTTGTGTTCAATCTTTGTACCGGAACTATAGATTGGTGCTTGTGGGTGACTAGTAGTGTTGATTACATCTTGTAGTTGATTACTATATGGTTTATTTGGTGGAAGGTTATATGTTCAGATCCATTATGCTATTTAATACCCCTCTGATCTTGAGCATGATTATCATTTATGAGTAGTTACTTTTGTTTTTGGGGTCACGGGAGAAATCATGTTGCAAGTAATCATGTGAACTTGATATGTGTTCGATATTTCGATGATATGTATGTTGTGCTTCCCTTAGTGGTGTCATGTGAATGTCAACTACATGACACTTCACCATATTTGGGCCAAAGGGAATGCATTGTGGAGTAGTTATTACATGATGGGTTGCGAGAGTGACAGAAGCTTAAACCCTAGTTTATGCGCTATTCCGTAAGGGACCGATTGGATCCAAAAGTTTAATGCTATGGTTAGAATTTATTCTTAATACTTTTCTCGTAGTTGTGGATGCTTGCGAGGGGGTTAATCATAAGTCGGAGGTTTTTTCAAGTAGAACAACACCTAAGCACCGGTCCACCCACATACCAAATTATCAAAGTTGCAAACACGAATTAAGCCAACATGATGAAAGTGACTAGATGAAATTCCCATGTACTCTCAAGAACACTTTGCTTATCACAAGAGACCGTTTTTCCCTGTCCTTTGCCTTGAAAGGATTGGGCTACCTTGCTGCACTTTTGTTACTACTACCGTTACTTGCCTATTACAAATTATCTTGCTATCAAATTACTCCATTACTTACAATTTTAGCACTTGTAGATATTACCTTGCTGAAAACCACTTGTCATTTCTTTCTGCTCCTCGTTGGGTTCGACACTCTTACTTATCAAAAAGGCTACAATTGACCCCATATACTGGTGGGTCCTCAAGGTTATTTTCTGGCGCCATTGCCAGGGAGTGAAGTGCTTTTGGTAAGTGGAAATTGGTAAGGAAACATTATTAGTACGTGCTAAAATTTAGTGTCACTTCAGGGTATCTTCACCTCGACCGGAACCACAATTAGTTGCCCCTCAACCTACTGCATCTACTGAAAATATTGAATATGAAATTCCTTCGGGTATGGTAGAGCAACTGCTAGCTAATCCTTATGCAGGAGATGGAACCGAACATCCTGGTATGCACTTGATATATGTGGATGAAATTTGTGGATTGTTTAACCTTGCAGGTTTATACAAAGATGAAGCTAAGAAGAAGGTTCTCCCTTTATCTTTGAAGGGAAAATCATTGATATGGTATAGGCTATGCTATGATATTGGATCTTGGAACTAGAGTTGGTTGAAATTGGAATTCCATCAAAAAAATTATCCTATGCATCTAGTTCATCGTGATCGGAATTATATATATATATATATATATATATATATATATATATATATATATATATATATATATATATAGGGAAAATCCATCCTACCACCCGGTGGTAGTTACCCCACATGTCTCATATACTAGCATGTGGTACGGTATATGCTATTTTATTATTTTAAATATGTTCATATACTATATCTAAGATATTTCAAAACAAGTTACATGAAAAAATTTGCATATGAGCCCATAGTTTTTGTTATATTTGTGAAATGCGTACATATTTGTACGTAAAAAAGAGCATACTCAAAAATGGTACGTACTACCTAAAAATTTGTATATATACTACCTAATCATTGTTATATACTATATACTACACATACATACTCTCGGTTTCGAAAGATACTACAACAACATACAAAATGCAAGTGGTGGTAACTACCACTGTTTGTAGGCAATATTTACTGGAATTCCATCAAAAAAATTATTATTCAAAATTTACTGGAATTCCATCAAAAAAATTGTCCTCAATCATGAGCTCTCAAGAGAAATTATTATTCAGAATTTACTAGAATTCCATTGTGATCACCCACCTATTAAAGAAGAATTTAAAGAACTAGAATTCCCACTGCTTATATTGGAAAACCACCTTTCCTTGTTAGGATGAAGGAACATGCTAAAGTTTCAACTGTCGTTAACAAAAGTTATATTAGGACACCCAAAACAGGTGAACAAATCAGAGTTGAACCTAGTGTTGCTATGGTTAAAGATCTCTTGGTCGATAATATTGATGGGCATGTTATTTACTTCTGTGATGAAGCTTCTAGAATTGCCAAACCCGTTGAAAAACATAAACATAGACAAGTTGTTGGCATGCCTGTTGTCTCAGTCAAGATAGGATATCACTCTTATCATGGTTTATGTGATATAGGTGCTAGTGTGAGTGCTATTCCTTTTTTCCTTATATGAAGAAATTAAGAATGAAATAGCACCTAATGAAATAGAAGACATAGATGTGACATTAAATGTTCCAATAGAGATACTATATCACCAATTGGGATCCTTAGAGATGTTGAAGTCTTGTGTGGGAAAATAAAATACCCTACTAATTTTCTTGTTCTTGGTTCCCCACAAGATGACTTGTGTCACATTATATTTGCTAGACCTTTCTTGAACACCGTCAATGCTAGAATAGATTGTGGGAAACAAACTGTCGGTGTTAACTTTGGTGATGAATCTCATGAATTTAGTTTTTTCAAGTTTAGTAGAAAACCTCATAAGAAAGATTTGCCTAGTAAGGATGAAATTATTGGTCTTACTTCTATTGTTGTAGCTCCTACTAATCTCTTAGAACAATATTTAGTAGACCATGAAAAAGATTTGCATATGTGTGAAAGAAATGAAATAGATATAATCTTTTTCGAACAACAACCTATGCTTAAACACAATCTGCCTATTAAAACTCTAGGAGGTCCTCCTCCACCTAAAATTGATCCTGTGTTTGAATTAAAACAATTGCCAGAGACTTTGAAATATACTTACCTTGATGAGAAAAAGATATATCCTGTTATTATTAGTGCTAACCTTTCAGAACATGAAGAAGAAAGATTATTGAAAGTTCTAAGGAAGCACCGAGCTGCTATTGGATATACTCTTGATGATATTAAGGGCATTAGTCCTACTCTATGTCAGCACAAGATTAATATGGAACCTGATGCTAAACCCGTTGTTGATCACCAACGTCGGTTAAATCCAAATATGAAAGAAGTGGTGAGAACAGAAATACTGAAACTTCTGGAAGCAGGTATAATCTATCCCATAGCTGATAGTAGATGGGTAAGTCATGTTCGTTGTGTCCCTAAGAAGGGAGGTATTACTGTTGTTCCTAATGATAAGAATGAGATTATTCCACAAAGAATTGTCACAAGCTATAGGATGGTAATTGATTATAGAAAATTAAACAAAGCAACTAGAAAAGATCATTACCCTCTGCCTTTTATTGATCAAATGCTAGAAAGATTATCTAAGCACACACATTTTTACTTCCTTGATGGATATTCTGGTTTTTCACAAATACCTGTTTCACAACCTGATCAAGAAAAGACCACTTATACTTGTTCTTTTGGAACCTATGCTTATATACATATGCCTTTTGGTTTATGCAATGCAATTGCTACCTTTCAAAGATATATGTCTGCTATATTCTCTGATTTTTGTGAAAAGATTGTTGAGGTTTTCATGGATGACTTCTCTATTTATGGGAAGTCTTTTGATGATTGTTTAAGCAATCTTGATCGAGTTTCCAGAGATGTGAACAAACAAATCTTGTCTTGAATTGGGAAAACTACCACTTTATGGTTAACAAAGGTACCGTTTTGGGCCATAAAATTTCTGAAAGAGGCATTGAGGTGGACAAAGCCATGGTTGATGCAATTGAGAAAATGCCATGTCCTAAAGATATCAAAGGTATTCGTAGTTTCCTTGGTCATGTTGGTTTCTATAGGAGATTTATCAGAGACTTTTCTAAGATTTCTAGGCCTCTTACAACTCTTTTGCAAAAGGATATTCCTTTTGTGTTTGATGATGATTGTTTGGAAGCCTTTGAAACACTAAAGAAAGCCTTAATTATTGCACCTGTTGTTCAACCACCTGATTGGAACTTTCCTTTTGAGTTTATGTGTGATGCTAGTGATTATGTTGTTGGTGCTATTCTAGGAAAAAGAGTTGATAAGAAATTAAATGTTATCCATGCTAGTAAAACTCTGGACAATGCTCAATGAAATTATGCTACTACTGAAAAAGACTTCTTAGCAGTGGTGTTTGCTTGTGATAAATTTAGATCCTACATTTTTGATTCTAAAGTGATTGTTCACACCGATCATGCTGCTATAAAATATCTTATGGAAAAGAAAGATGCTAAACCTAGACTCATTAGGTGGGTTCTTCTGCTACAAGAATTTGATTTGCGTATCACTGATAGGAAAGGAGCAGATAACCCCGTAGCTGATGACTTGTCTAGGCTTGAAAATATTCTTGATGACCCTCAACCTATTAATGATAGCTTTCTTGATGAACAGTTGGCTGCAATAAATGTTTCTAATAGTACACCTTGGTATGCTAACTATGCTAATTATATTGTTGCTAAATACATACCACCTAGCTTCACATACCAACAAAAAAAATTCTTCTATGATTTAAGATATTACTTTTGTGATGACCCACATCTTTATAAAGAAGGTGTAGATGGTATTATGAGACGTTGTGTACCTGAGCATGAGCAGGAACAAATTCTACAGAAATGTCACTCCAAGGCTTACACAGGACATCACGCAGGAGACAGAATCGCTCATAAGGTATTGCAATCTGGTTTTTATTGGCCTACTCTCTTCAAGGATGCCAGTAAGTTCGTCTTGTCTTGTGATGAATGTCAAAGAATAGGTAATATCGGTAAGGATCAAGAAATGCCTATGGATTATTCACTTGCTGTTGAACCATTTGATGTTTGGGGATTTGATTTCATGGGACCTTTTCCTTCCTTCAATGGGTATACTTATATTTTGGTTGTTGTTGATTATGTTACTAAGTGGGTAGAAGCTATTCCAACTAGTAGTGCTGATCACAACACCTCTATTAAAATGCTTAAGGAAGTTATTTTCCCAAGGTTTGGAGTCCCTAGATATTTTAATGACTGATGGTGGTTTACCTTTATTCATGGTGCTTTCCATAAAATGCTTGCTAAGTATGATGTTAACCATATAATTGCATCACCTTATCATCCTTAGTCTAGTGGTCAAGTTGAACTTAGCAATAGAGAAATAAAACTAATCTTACAAAAGATTGTCAATAGGTCCCGAAAGAATTCGTCTAAGAAACTAGATGATGCACTTTGGGCTTATAGAACAACTTATAAAAATCCTATGGGTATGTCTCCTTATAAAATGGTCTATGGAAAAGCTTGTCATTTGCCTCTTGAGTTAGAACATAAAGCATATTGGGAAATCAAAGAACTCAACTACGATTTCAAATTTACTGGTGAAAATAGGTTATATGATATTAGCTCATTAGATGAATGGAGAACCCAAGCTTATGAAAATGCAAAGTTATTTAAAGAAAAAGTTCAAACATGGAATGATAAAAGAATCCAAAAGCGTGAGATCAAAGTTGGAGAATACATTCTTTTGTACAACTCTTGTTTCAGATTCTTTGCAGGAAAACTCCTTTCCAAATGGGAAGGACCCTATGTCATCGAGTAGGTTTATTCAATCTAGAGCTATCAGAATAAATAATGCTGAAGGTACTAACCTGAAGGTTGTTAATGGGCAACGAGTAAAACATTATATATCAGGTATGCCCATTAATGTTGAAGCAATATTATCCAAACTATGACACCGGAAAAACACATAAAGGAAACCTTCTGGAACACTCCAGAATTGTAAAAAAGGGAGGTACGTGATACGGTAAGTAAACGGACTTCGAAAAATCCGCAAAAATATTTTTCGTTAGTTTTGGAATATTTAAAAAATTAGGAAAATAAGAAACTACCAGGAAAGTGACCCTGGTGGGAACGATACATCAGGGCAGGTGGTTTGTGCCCACCTCGGGTACTTTCTGGACTCAATTTTTCTTCCGCTCTGCTTGTTCCCCAAGATAAAAATCTTTATATACCCCCCGAACCTATTGAGCTCCGTATCGCGGAGAAATCTTTTCTTTTCTTTTCTTGTTGTTTTCTAATAGATCTGAAATTATGTCATCCCAAGACTCGGAGGGTGAGAGAGCGTTGCAGATTATACCACAAACCCCAAGGTCTATGGGGATGTGGAGCACTATGGCTGGACTTCGGAGCAAGAAGAAGACTATGAGCCTAAGAGGAAGGAGGAGACGAGCTCAGAGGAAGATGAAGTTCCATTGCCCCAACCCGGGGACATGCACGTTGAATTTAAGAAGTCAAGTCTCCCAAACAAATCAAATAAGCCTAAGATCTAGTTTATCCCCTTTCGTCTTTTGCTGGAAAACAAGCAAGATTTATGCAAAAAGGTGTTGGAGCTTGAGTGGCAGATCAGTGAACTGAAATATGAGAATTCCATCCTCAAGCATAAGCTAAGGAAGAAAAATAAACCCACCACTTCATCACCAAAAGAAAATTGAGTATCGGGTATGGGCACTCCCTTGGCTTTCGCCAACCTTGGGGGGGGGGTGCTCCGGTATCGTATCATATCCACTGTCTTTTGCCTTTACTTTTCTTAGTTCGACCCATTGTTATCTTTTGCTTTAGATGAATAAAAGTTTAGTTCGATCCTTTCTTTTCGAGTGTTTGCTTAGTGATCTATCTTTGTAATCGTGTGCGAGATATATAATAAAGTTTAGTTTGAGTTTTGCTTTCTTTACTTTCTTGTTTCAATAAAAAGAAAGGAAATAAATGAAAAATATCGTATGCTAATCTTATGGTAAGTGATGACATTACACAAGGAAAAGTATAAGTAGAAAATTTTATTGTAGATTGACAAACATAACATTGGTCAATGATGCAACTCATGAAAGAATTAATAAGGGAAGAGAAGATTCACATGCAAATACACTATCCTGGAAAACTTTTGTGATTGTGAGAACCCATCAAAATATTATATGCCAAAATTGTTGACGTTCGACAAGGAAGACAACATAATGATTTATGTTTGTTCATATTCACATAGAAGTTATATTGTCATAGATCGTTCAACATGTGGTGCTTGCCCCTATCTTTGCTAGCCAAAAACTCCACACTAAGTAGAGATACTACTTGTGTGTCCAAACCCCTTAAACCCAAATCTTGTTTGAGAGTCCACCATACCTACCTATGGATTGAGTAAGATCCTTCCAGTAAGTTGTCATCGGTGCAAAAAGGGCAATAAAAATTGCTTCTAGAAGTGTAAGAGCATTTAGTGTAAGTGAAAATTGAGCATTGTACAATCTTGTGATGCCGAGGAATAAAAGCGACAGACTGTATAATAAAAGTTGCCATCATAAGGGGCAATATAACGTGACATTCTCTTGCACTATGGGGTTGAGCATACAAACAAAAAGCGCATGGCAACCTCTTCTACCCTCTGCGAAGGGCCTATCTTTTACTTTCATGTATTTACTTTCATGCAAGAGTCAAAGTTATTCTCTCTATTCCTTTTTATTTTCTCCTTTGGCAAGCATCATGTGGTGAGGAAAGATCTAGGCACATATATCCAGTTGAATATGGGTAGCATGAGTTATTATTGTCGACATCACCCTTGAGGTGAATGTGTTGGGAGGTGAAAATATAAGCCCCTATCTTTCTATGTGTCCGGTTGAAACGTTTTGCTCATGTGTACGCGGTGAGTGTTAGCAATCATAGAAGTCTAAATGATGGTTGAGTATGTGGACTTGTCTAAAGGCTCCGATACATGATCCTTCCTGAGAAGATGATGAATTGTAGTTGCAAAGTTGACCGAGAACATAGTTTGTTGGTTTCCAATAGAGTTTATACTTTATACTTCGATGTTGGGATGAATTGTCACTTGTTCATGAGAAGTCTATGATAAAAGTTTTATGTTAAAGTTTGTTGCTGTTATAATAAGTTACATGATGCTGCTATGCCCATATTTTTGTTTTTATGTTAAAGTTTGTCTCTAAGCATGTGGACATGTTTTTCGATTTCGGTTTTCACTTGAGGGCAAGCGAGGTCTAAGCTTGGGGGAGTTGATACGTCCATTTTGCATCATGTTTACCTACTGTTATTTATGTTGTTTTATTGTATAATAATGCTTTTTGGAGTAATTCTAATGCCTTTTCTCTCATAATATGCAAGGTATACACAAGGGGGGAGAATTTGGCAGCTAGAAATTTGGACCTGAAAAAGCTACATCGGGCTACCTATTCTGCACAACTCCAAATGAGTTAAAACTTTAGGAGGACTTTTTATGGAATATTTAAGGAATATTGGAAAAACATAAGTACCAGAGGGGGTCCACCAAGTGGGCACAACCCACTAGGGCACGCCAGGGAACCCAAGCGCGCCCTGGTGGGTTCTGCTCACCCGGGCCCACCTCCGGTGCCCCTCTTCTGGTATATAAGTCATTTTGACCTAGAAAAAATAAGGGGAGGACTTTTAGGATGAAGTGCCGCCGTGTCGAGGCAGAACCTGGGCAGGAGCACTTTTGCTATTCGACGGAGCGATTCCGCTGGGGGAACTTCCCTCTCGGAGGTGGAAATCATCGTCATCATCTTCACCAACAACTCTCCCATCTTGGGGAGGGCTATCTTCATCAACATATTCAACAGCACCAACTCCTCTCAAACCCTAGTTCATCTCTTGTGTTCAATCTTTGTATGCGAACTATAGATTGGTGCTTGTGGGTGGCTAGTAGTGTTGATTACATCTTGTAGTTGATTACTATATGGTTTCTTTGGTGGAATATTATATGTTCAGATCCATAATGCTATTTAATACCCCTCTGATCTTGAGGATGATTATCATTTGTGAGTAGTTACTTTTGTTCTTGAGGTCACGGGAGAAATCATGTTGCAAGTAATAATGTGAACTTGATATGTTTTTGATATTTTGATGATATGTATGTATGTTGTGATTCCCTTAGTGGTGTCATGTGAACGTCGACTACATGGCACTTCACCATATTTGGGCCTAAGGGAATGCATTGTGGAGTTTTTATTAGATGATGGGTTGCGAGAGTGACAGAAGCTTAAACCCTAGGTTATGCGTTATTCCGTAAGGGGCCGACCGGATCCAAAAGTTTAATGCTACAGTTAGAATTTATTCTTAATACTTTTCTCGTAGTTGCGGATGCTTGCGAGGGGGTTAATCATAAGTAGGAGGTTTGTTCAAGTAAGGACAGCACCTAAGCACCGGTCCACCCACATACCAAATTATCAAAGTAGCGAACACGAATTAAGCCAACATGATGAAAGTGACTAGATGAAATTCCCGTGTAACCTCGAGAACACTTTGCTTATCATAGGAGACCGTTTTGGCTTGTCCTTTGCCTCAAAAGGATTGGGCTACCTTGCTGCACTTTTGTTACTACTACCATTACTTACCCGTTACAAATTATCTTGCTATCAAACTACTCCGTTACTTACAATTTTAGCACTAGCAGATAGTACCTTGCCTAAAACCACTTGTCATTTCCTTCTGCTCCTCATTGGGTTTGATACTCTTACTTATAGAAAAGGCTACAATTGACCCCATATACTTGTGGGTCATTAGTGAATACATGAACTCCTCAAAGTACGGTCATCACCGGGAGTGGTCCCGACTATTGTCACTCCGGGGTTGCCGAATCATAACGCGTAGTAGGTGACTATAACTTGCAAGATTGGATCTAGAACATGGATATAATGGTGATAACATAAACGGTTCAGATCTGAAATCATGGCATCCGGGCCCAAAGTGACAAGCATTAAGCATGACAAAGTCATAGCAACATCAATCTCAGAACATAGTGGATACTAGGGATCATGCCCTAACAAAAATAACTCGATTACATGATGAATCTCATTCAACTCCTCACCGACCAGCGAGCCTACGAAGGAATTACTCACTCCTGGAGGGGAGCATCATGGAATTGGCGATGGAGAAGGGTTGGTGATGATGAAGATCGAAGATCCCCCTCTCCAGAGCCCCGAACGGACTCCAAATCTGGCCTCCCGATGAAGAACATGAGACGGTGGCGGCTCCGTCTCGTGAAACGCGATAATTCTTTCTCGCTGATTTTTTCTAGAAAAATAGGTTTTTATATCGTTGGTGGGTTGTGCCCACCCAGGCGCCCCCTCCAGTTGTTCTTGGCTCCAGAAATTCTCTTTTATTGTATAAAAAATCCTTGCAAAGTTTCATTCCATTTCAGGACCTATTATTTCTGCACAAAAACAACACTATGGTAGTTTTGCTGAAAACAGCGTCAGTCTGGGTTAGTTTCATTCAAATCATGCAAGTTAAAGTCCAAAACAAGAGGAAAAGTAGATAAGACGGAGACGTATCACACCGCTTCCTGAGAACCCGGCCACACCCCAGCTAACAGAGATGCTGGTCTCGGCACCCTATCAGGCGCCGGAGAAGAAGTCCAAGAAGAAGAAAGGCAAGGAGGCCAAGGGCGGCACCTGCCACAAAGGTCCTGCAGACACAGTGTACGGAGAGACCTAGCCCTCTCTTCCCATGAGGGAGACGAGGAAGAAGAGGAGGAGGAGGTGGAAAGCGACTCCCCCCATAAGGGGAGGAAGAAAAAGAGGACGGCCTGTGAAGTCCCGGAGGGGGAAGCGCCAAAAAGAGGGAAGCTGTCCCTCCTGGATAGTTCGGACTTAGAGTCCGTACTAGTCCCCAAGAGACCTCCCAGGGGTGAAGCCCTAGGCCAAATCGTAAGTATTCAAAAACTTACCGTTTATCTTCGGTCTTCCTATTTACGTTATATAAGTTGTTTTGTTATTTGCCTTTCAGCCCTCCCCTTGAGCTCCCGCAAACTCCATTATCGGAGGAGAACTCCCTGCCACCCGAGCAGGAATAGAGTGACATGCCGCCACGAGCCCCCTCTCCTATCGCCATGGAGGACACCGAAGTGTCGTCCCGAAGGACCTCTCCTGGCCGAGGGGGGGTGAACGAAGCTGTTGAGAAAGCGGCTAAGGTTAACACCTCGGTCACTGAAAACCTGGGGGAGGAGACCCCCATGACAATCGACGGTGGGGAGCCCCAACAATTCGAGCCCCAGATGAACACCATTTATGAGACCAACATGGCTCTGGGATCGGATAAGCCGCCCCCTTCGAAAGAGGGGGGAGGAGCAGCAGCTCCATTAGCAGCCTCCATCAATCCGGAGGCTCCTCGTGCTCTAGAGGAAGCACTTCTAAGTGCTTCCGTCATGGAGGAGCACCGCACCCTGATGGGTGTGGTTATGGAGAAGGCTCAGTCAGCTAAAAACATACTGGACGAAGCCTTCTGCAGCCTACTGACATTCTTTGAGGTATGCAACGTAAAAAAAACTTTTCATATAAAAGAATAAACCTGTATGTAGAAAGTAGCCCCTGAGGCTCTGTCCGGTTTAGAGAAAACCGGACAGAGGATCCACATAGTAATCAGGATAGTAACATACTGTGCTACCATTGCAACAGGCCTCCATGTTGGTGGCTACCGCCCATGCCGGAGAAGTTTCCGAACTCAATCGGAAGCTTCAAGTGGCCGATGAGGAGCTCGACCGCATCAACAAGCGGTTCGATGAAACACAAGGTATGCGGACAATGTTAAGAAGGAATTTATTTTAATATCAGAAGCGATATGTATATTGAGAGGTTAACTCATGGAATTATTTGATTATGATCATAGGTGGCGCAGCTGAGGTCCAGACCGTCAAAGGTGCCCTTGCCCAAGCCAAGAAGGAGGCAAAGGCAAATAAGGCAGCCGCTGATAAGGCGGCTGCTGCACTAGAGGCCAAACAAATAGCCCGCCGCCAACACAAAGCTCGGGTGGCCGAAGTCGAGCAGGAGCTGAAGGATTCCATCATCAAATGTGAAACAGTGGAGCAGAAGACTTCGGACCAGTTTTCCGAGCTTGCCAAGGCTCTCCATGATGCCAAGGAGGCGCGGATCGAGTCCCGGAGTGCTCGTGAGGAGATCCATCAAGTGAAACAGATAGCGGCTGGTAATGCCTTTCTTTTGTAGAGTATCTTTGGGGGTAAGAGGTATACCTTGCTCACCTGAGTGTGGAGTTCTCCAGGCGCGTTTTCGGATCTTCCGAGGGGTGTCTCCGATGCCGCACAGTCCTTCTGAGCCCAGGAGGGGAACTCGACAGAGAAGCTGTTCTGGTCGCAATTTCTCACGGCGGAGCACCCGACGCCTCTTAATGACCAGCTGAAGCAGTTGATGGAGCTGCATAGGGTGGTTGGCTTGGCCATGAAGGATCTAATACTCCAACTCTGGCCAGCCGAGCCTATTCCCAGCAGCTACTTTGGCTTAGTGAAGCGGCTGGTCGATGAGCGGCCGCGAATTGATATTGTGAAGCGCTCGGTCTGCATAGAGGGTGCCCGGATGTCCTTCGCCCACGTCAAGATGCAATGGGCGAAGATGAAGGCCACCGAAGTGGCGACCGCAGGTCCCCCCGAAGGCAAAGATCATCGGGAGCCGGAGAGGTACTTCGACGACGTCCTAGAAGGAGCCCAAGTAGTAGAGGGCCAATGTTCTAAGGAGGTGATATTTGATTGAATGTGCTTGGGTTGTGCAAGACATGTTATGCACATGTGATGTGAGATATTTATGCTTGCGCATTTTGTTTCCATTAATTTTTCCTCCTGTGCGGCCGTTTATTGTTATATTTCAGAAAGTTGCTAGTTGTCGGCTTCAGCCCCCATGTAGATGCTATAGGGGTGTTCTACATAACGCGTGACCACACTTTATCCAATGTATTGATCCATAAAGGAGGTGTCCATGAGGTGAACCAGGCAATTGGACTGTGCGGCTTTATTACCTTCACTTAGCGATAGGAGTTTAAATGTGGAGCCAAGTACTAGCCCCTGGTGCATGTGCGGCTATCCGGACTGTGGTTCCTTTTCCACGCGGCTGGACGAAGACCAGCCCCTCGTATAACATGGGGTGAATCGCCAACAATTTGTAGTATCATGACAGTCAGTTTTCGGCTTTCTCTACTGAGGTACTTGACCGGACGAACCAGAAATACAATCGCAGTAGTTCTCCCTTTACTACCTTAGCCGAACGAGCGGAACGTAAGGTGGTAAGCACAGAAGCCGGGAAACCCAACTATGGACCAAAGACATGATTCGGAGTCGATGCATATAATGCAATATTCGAGACGCCGAAGAGTTCCCTATAGGTGGTCGGACATAAAATGTGCAGGGCCGAATACAGCCCCCGGTGTTAAGGCCGGACTAAAGCACGTGTGGCAGTCTGAAGTAGGGAGGGAATACATATGATAATATAAAATGAATGAGTGCCAAACAAAAGTGGTGATCAACTGCTTCCTTTATACCCTGATTAATATGTTGAGACATGTTGTTATAAATAATGTCATGAATATCGAGGCCATGTTACATGCCACAAGTTTACACAAGGGAAAGGTTTACACAGGGCCTAAAAGTAGTGGTTCAAAGATCCCAATGGTGCCAAGCCGCACGTCTATGCTGTTTATCCTTGGTAGGGAATCCTTTGAGAGGAGGAGTTGATGGTCGTCTGCAACAAAGAGGGACCTAAAAAGGAGCCCCCGTACAACTGTAGAGTGGGTAGGTTTTTTAACGAACCTGCAGTGGGAAAAATATTTAAAGTCCGAATAGAGTCAACTCATACTATGGACCTTTTCCATAGTGTGCCTACGGCGTTGCCCAAGGTATTTTAAGTGTGTACTTATGTACGCACGGTACGTATGCCGCAACCTTATGGGGCGGTCGATGGAGGTTAAACTGCTATTCAAGCTCCGGATCCACCGAGCTATCGCATTGTGATGCTGATTGGACTCACTTAGCAATGTCATGGGTCGATGACCAATAAGCTATTTAGCTTGATGAGGCCGCCATGTACCTCGGCTGCTAGGGCCAGGTCTGTTCCTCGGTATGGAGGGAGCGCTCCATATGTCCATTTACTGTGATGACGCCGCGAAGTCCAGGCATTTTGAGCTCCAGATAAGCATAGTGTGGGACTGCATTAAAGTGAGCGAAAGTCATTCGTCCAAGTAGTGCATGATGACCACTGCGAAAAGGGACGATGTCGAAGATCAATTCTTGACTTCGGAAGTTGTCTGGAGAGCCAAATTATTACTTCCAGTGTTAAGGAGCCCGTGCAGTGGGCCTCCATGCTGGGTATCACTCCTTTAAAGGTAGTGTTAGTAGGCTTAATTCTTGAAGGGTCGATACCCATTTTATGAATAGTATCTTGATAGATCAAGTTGAGGCTGTTGTCGCCGTCCATAAGGACTCTAGTGAGATGGTATCCATCAATGATAGGATCAAGTACCAGGGCCACCGAACCTCCATGACGGATACTGGTTGGGTGGTCCGTGCGATCGAAGGTGATCGGACAAGCCGACCATGGGTTGAATTTTGGGGCAATAGGCTCTACGGAGTGGACGTCCCTTAATGCCCATTTGCGCTCCCTCTTGGGGATGTGGGTAACATAGATCATGTTTACCGTTTTCACATTGAGGGGAAATTGCTTCTGTCCCCTTGTGTTCGGTTGACGGGGCTCATCATCGTCCTCGCTTGGAGGTCCTTTCCCCTTATGTTCGGTATTTAATTTACCGGCCTGCTTCAAAACCCAGCAATTTCTATTGGTGTGGTTGGCAGGCTTGTCAGGGGAGCCATGAATCTGGCAAGTCCTCTCTGATATTTTTTCCAAGTTGGATGGACCATCTCTATTACCCTTGAACGACTTCTTTCGCTGACCGGGTTTGGAACGACTGAATCCGGCATTTACTGTCGTATCATCTTTTCTTCATTATTGTTCTGACACTTGTTTTTATTGCGTCGTGGTCTACCATTGCACTCCCTGGCCTCAAAAGTGTCGGTATCGCTGGAACTATTGCTTCTACGAGCCAACCAGCTATCTTTGCCCACACAGAAGCGGGTCGTAAGTGCAGTAAGAGCTGCCATGGTCTTCGGTTTTTCCTGCCTGAGGTGTCGGGTGAGCCATTCATCACGAACAATGTGTTTGAATGCCGCTAAGGCTTCGGTTGTCTGGACAGTCCATGATTTGGTTCTTTTTAATTAGAAACCGATTCCAAAGTATGTGTTGAGGATATAACTACTGAGTATAAACCGTCTAGGAGGGGCCGGTTCATGCTCAATTGTATTGAAGCCCATGAAGACAAAGATGGTACTTTACTATTGAAGCTTAGAGGCCCAGAGCCCAAAGGCGGATTAGGGCTCATAGTTGTAAACTGCCATAGTTGTATAACTTGTATTGTAAGTTAGGGAAATAGGGAGACCGAGCCGGACACTTGTCTGAGCCGGCCTCGGGACTCCGTAAACCGGCCGGGCGTCAACCTGTGTATATAAAGGGATGACCCGGCGGCGGTTCAGGGATAGAAAAAACAACAACTCGAGACTCAGGCAAAGCATATTGGCTCCCTGGTCATCGAAACCCAATCAATTCCATCACAACTAGACGTAGTCTTTTACCTTCATCGTAAGGGGCCGAACTAGTATAAAACTCTTGTGTCCCTTGTACGATTTAACCCCTTCAAGCTAATCTCGTTGCGATGTCTCCATGACTAAGTCCTCCCGTTAGGACATCTGACGTGTTATTTCCACGACAGTTGGCGCCCACCGTGGGGCTATCGCACGATGGTTTCGAGTTCTTGAAGGGCAGCTTTGAAGGACTCAAAGGGTACGCGGTTGGCCGGATGACCAAGAGTCATCGCGGCAAGCTCTACATCAACAACGCAGGATGGGGCCCCAAGGCCGGCTCAATCGAGTACCCTTTGGCGGAATTCACATTTTCATCGGCAAGATTGGCGAACCGGGCCCTGAGCCGGACATCTCCACCGACCTCATCGAAACGGCTCAGCGTGCAAGTCCTGCCCGAGTTCAGCCTGCCGTGAAGCGTGTGTTCGCAGGATTCATCCATGGTGCGGAATATGAACCGGTGTCCGATGGTGAGACAGCCATCTACTCAGATGGCGAGTCATCCACTGGTGAAACCGAGTCATTGTACCAATTGCAAGACGGCCGGGTTGAGGGATATTCCGATGGCAACATTATTCGGGACCCCTTTGAACCGCCGAATCGGGTTGCAGTTTTCACGGTCGGAACACAACCCACCTTGCAGTCTTCATCCACAGCAGCAATGACGTCCGGATCAGCAGCCGCGGTAGGAGGCCCGGCGCGCCGACCGGCTAAAGTTCTCTCCGGTTTTTTGGATGCCTGGGCGACCTTGTTAACCACGGCAGTCACCCCGGAGACGCAGGATCAGCATAATGCGGAGGTTGCCAAGCTGAAGGACCAGATAACACAGGCTAAGGAGGACCTGGAAGCTGAGGAAGTTAGGATGGCTGAAGAACGGGCCGCTTTAGATGCCCAGTCGCAGTAGATCCAGGCGCAGAATTACCGGCTCATGTTGGATCAGAACGCGTCAAACGACATGATGCGAAGGAAGTACCGGTCTCGTATGCCGCCAGTCTTCGAAGGACTGAATCTCTTCAATACGCCGGGGGCTGGGCCAAGTAATCCAGCAGCTGTAAACCGGACCGAGGCACCTAGGGCAGCACCGGATCAACCACGGATGACGGACCCGCCTCGCCGAACGGATAACCCGCCGCAATATGTATCAACACCACCGGGTCATTTTTCTAGCCCTTTGGATAACATGATTGCTGCAGCATCTCGCCTGGCAGCTATTCCAATGGAGGGCGATTCACTGGCGGCGGTTCAGACGCGGCGGGCCAGGGATCTTCTTCAAACCACCGTTGTGCAGCAGCAGGCTTATTCCTATAGCCGAGACATAATTCATTTACCCCCCGTCCGAGCAAAAGTTATAGCAGGCACATAGATGAGCCGGAGGTGTCCAGCAGTGTGTGGCGTCGTGATGCCCTTCAAGGGCCTAATCCGGCACGCGATGGGGCGAATGCTTAGGATGTGGTGGATAATGGCAGAGCGCGAAGGGAGGCCGCATTAGCAGCACAGCACGCGGGTCATCATCAACCCGCCCCGGTTCAACCAGCGGCATCTATAGAGCGAGGGACCGGACTTGCTTTTAGCTCCTGGGGAGTGCCGTGTCTCATTCCGGCTCTTCGTAATGTGCGACTGCCCAAGGATTTCAAGGGTCCGCGGAAGGTGCCTAACTATACCGGCAATCAACCTCTTGAGGCATGGGTCGAAAGTTATGAGATGGCAATGGAAATGCTAGATGTGGATGAAGCGGCATGTGCCAAATATTTCACCATGATGTTTGAAGGAACAACTCGTACTTGGTTAAAAAGCCTGCCCGCCAACTCCATCGGATCATGGGACCAATTGAAGGCCCGGTTTATAGCAAACTTCAAGGATACATGTAAATAACCTATGTCCATTATGGATCTAGATGCATGCGTCCAAGGAGAGAACGAGTCAACCACCCATTGGGTGCACCAGGTTCCGAAAATTTTGCATTCGTCGGACCGCATTACGGCTGGCACGACGATCCTAACGTTGGAGCGTAATTGCTGGTTTAAGTCACTGAAGATGAAGTTGGGATGGCTCAAGCGCCACTGCAATGGTATGGGCACACTCATGGCAGCTTTGGCTAAATATGCCGATTCTGATAATACCAAGGATCCCAATTCTGATGAGGAGGAACCGGAGAAGGGAAAGAAGAACGGTGGTGCCAAAGGACAGCAACACAACCAAGGGAGCCATGGGAACAATGGTAAACGCAAAGCAGATAATTCGGATTTTGTAGCTAACACCAATGTGCAGGGCAATATGCAACGTCGTAAGGGTAAACCGCCCCAGCGCGATGGAGGTATGAATCTGGAGCGTCTGTTAAAACAACCCTGCCCAAAGCACGGGACCAAGGAGGTTCCAGCAACACATCTCTGGTAGGATTGTTTCATTATGAAGGAGTTCAAAAACTCTGATCTTTTTCGGTATGATCAGGGTGTGTCGGGCGGTTCAGGTCCAGGTTTTCATGGTGGCGGCGGTTCAAACTCTGGGTTTTAGAATAATCAGGGCAACCAGAACAAACAAGGTGGTAACAATCAACAGAATAATCGGGAGAATCAGCAGCAATCAGGTTTTTAGAGTCACCCAAAGCAGTTGAATGGCAGGCAGTATCATGTTTTCACCACTAGCTTGTGTAAGCGTGATCAAAAGCTTCACAGGAGGGCAGTTAATGCTGTTGAACCAGTAGTACCCCGCTACTTACGTTGGTCCGAGCAGCCCATTGTGTGGAGCAGAGAGGATCATCCGCCCCGGGTTGACAATCCGGGTCATCTGGCTATAGTAGTGGCACCTCAGGTGGGAGGTTATAAATTCATCAAGGTGCTTATGGATGGAGGAAGCAGTATCAACATCCTGTATTATGAAACATTCTGCCGTATGGG
The DNA here is from genome assembly GCF_018294505.1 of Triticum aestivum. NCBI lineage: Eukaryota > Viridiplantae > Streptophyta > Magnoliopsida > Poales > Poaceae > Triticum > Triticum aestivum. Next base: position 558,663,863 of record NC_057813.1, read on the forward strand.
GTTGACGGATAAGAATCTTAAACAGTCGAACACTGTTTCCATGGTGTAGTCCCAGGTAAATTGGCATATCCTGTTGGCAAGATAGCTTTGGAGGTTGTTTTTGGTGATGGTCATGATTCCAGGACTGAAACATTGACCTTTGAAGTGGTGAAAATCCAGAGCCCATATCACGCCCTGTTTGGACGGCCGGCTTATGCAAAATTCATGGCAAGGCCCTATTATGTTTACTTATAGCTCAAGATGCCAGGTCATAAAGGGACCATCATGATGCACGGGAGTCGTAAGATCGCTTTGGACTGTGAAGAGGGTGACGCGGCTTATGCTGAGTCGGTTTATGCAACAGAAGAGTTGAAATTTTATAAGGACAATGTTGATCCGGCAGATATGACTCCTCTGAAGAAGCCCAGTACAGAGCATGACTCCTCTGAAGAACCGGGACATTTTTGCATGGAAGCCTTCTGACATGCCAGGTGTACCGAGGGGAACTCGCTGAGCCACACTCTCAATATTGATCCCAAGTTTAAACCGGTCAAGCAGTTTCTTCGTCGCTTCAACAAGGAATGACGCAAGGCCATTGGAGAGGAGGTAGCCCAGCTGTTGGCTGCTGGGTTTATCATTGAAGTTTTCATCCAGAATGGGCTAGCCAATCTGGTGGTAGTGCTTAAGAAGAATGGCACTTGGCGTATGTGTGTGGATTACACAGACTTGAACAAAGCTTGTCCGGCAGATCCTTTTGCTCTCCCGCGTATTGATCAGATCATTGATGCTACGGCGGGTTGTGAGCATTTGAGTTTTTTGGATGCTTATTCCGGTTATCATCAGATCAAAATGGCAGTTAAGGACCAGGAGAAGACAGCCTTCATCACTCCCTTTGGAGCCTTCTGCTATGTGTCTATGACCTTTGGGCTCAAGAGTGCCCATGCAATCTATCAGCGTTGTGTGCAGAATTGTCTTCATACTCAGATTGGGCGCAACGTTCATGCTTACGTGGATGACATTGTGGTAAAGTCCAGGAAGAAGGAGACCTTGATAGATGACCTCAAGGAGACCTTTGACAATATTCGGGTTTATAAAATGATGCTCAATCCAGACAAGTGCATGTTCGTTGTTCCGGCAGGCAAGCTCTTAGGATTTCTGGTGTCTAACCGAGGCATTGAGGCTAATCCGGAAAAGATCAAAGCGATTACATCCTTGGCTAAACCAAAGTGTATCAATGATGTTCAACGACTGGTAGGTCAAATTGCAGCCCTAAGCCGGTTTATCAGCCGTTTGGGAGAGAAGGCGATCCCTCTGTATCAAATGTTGAAGAAAACGGACAATTTTGTCTGGAGTGAACAAGCTAATGCAGCGTTTGAGGACTTGAAGAGCAGTTGGTTGAACTGCCAGTTGCTTGCTACTCTGGTTGATAAGGAACCCATGTTATTATATGTGGCTGCTAATGCTCGGGTTGTCAGTGTAGCCATTGTGGTGGAACGCAAGGAGGCTGGGAAGGAATATCCGGTTCAAAGGCCGGTTTATTATATCAGTGAGGTGTTAATTGAGTCAAAGCAAAGATATCCGCATTGGCAGAAACTAGTGTATGGGGTCTTCATGGCAAGTCGGAAGCTTAAACAGTACTTTCAGGGCCATCCCATCACAGTGGTCAGTTCTGCTCCTTTGGGGGATATAATCCAGAACAGGGAGGCAACTGGCCGGGTTGCTAAGTGGGCTATTGAGCTTGGACCACACAGTTTGAAATACATGCCTCGCACAACCATCAAGTCCCAGGCTCTTGTGGATTTCATCAACGACTGGACAGAGTTGCAGGCACCAAAAGACAAACCGGACAACACATACTAGACTATCCACTTTGATGGGTCCAGACAGTTGGAGGGCTCGGGGGCTGGAGTTGTCCTTACTTCCCCTCGAGGTGATAAAATTTGTTATGTTCTCTGCTTAATGTTTCCTTGTACTAACAATGCAGCTAAGTACGAGGCCTTACTCCATGGTCTCCGTGTGGCCAAGGAAATGAACTTAAGCCGGGCTCGCTGTTTTGGAGATTCTGATCTGGTGGCTCAACATGTTTCTGGCACTTGGGATTCTAAGGATCCCCTCATGGCGGCTTATAGGAGAGAGGTGGATGTTGTGGCTGGTCACTTCAAAGGTTAACAGGTTGAGCATATTGATCGGCGCAAAAACGAAGCAGCAGATGCTTTAAGCCGGCTGGGGTCTCAACGTAAACCGGTGCCGCCCAATACCTTTCGGGATATCCTACATAACCCGTCTGTAAAGGTGCCAACAGAGGAGGATTTGCCTATTCCTGATCCGGAGGCACGGTTGGTTGCTGCTTTGCATGTAATTCCGGATTGTACGGTTCCATATCTGGCGTATATGAGCCGAGGCGAGTTACTAGAAGATGAAGTTTTGGCCAGACAGATAGTCCGGCGATCCAAGTCCATGGTTATTCACAATGGCGAGTTACACCGCTGCAGCATTTCAGGCGTATTCGAACGATGTGTTTCCCCTGAGGAAGGCCAAGACATCCTGCGTGAAATCCATGAAGGCGATTGCGGTCACCATGCCGGTTCAATATCCCTGGTTGCTAAGGCTTTTCTTCATGGTTTTTATTGGTTGATGGCTCATGCCGATGCTGAGGATCTGGTAAAGCGGTGTGATGCTTGTCAAAAGTTTTCTCGCCGAGCTCATGTTCCGGCTCAAGAGCTACGGATGATTCCAATCACTTGGCCGTTTGCTACTTGGGGGCTTGATATGGTAGGACCTTTTAAACGGTCCAAGGATAAGAAGACCCACCTCTTGGTGGCGGTTGACAAATTTACTAAGTGGGTTGAAGCGGAGCCAGTAAGCAAATGTGACGCATCCACAGCGGTTTAATTCATCAAAAAGGTGATCTTCCTGTTTGGTTTTCCACATAGCATCATTACAGATAATGGCATGAACCTTTCCAAAGGAGAGATGGAGGAGTTTTGTCAACGAGAGCACATCCGGCTTGATGTAGCGTCCGTGGCTCACCCCCAGTCTAATGGTCAAGATGAGAGAGCTAATCAAGAAATCTTGAAGGGTATCAAGCCCCGGCTTATGGTTCCTTTGAAGCGGACGCCGGGTTGTTGGGTGGAAGAATTACCATCTGTGTTATGGAGCATAAACACCACCCCAAACCGATCTACGGGTTATACACCTTTCTTCATGGTTTACGGGGCAGAGGCTGTCCTCCCAAGTGATATTCATCATGACTCGCCCCAGGTTGCCAATTATGTTGAAGCGGACAATGAGCAAGCACGCCAGGAGGCACTGGACCTGTTAGATGAGAAACGGGACATGGCTTTGCTCGTTCGGCGGTTTATCAGCAAGACCTGCAGCGTTATCACAGCCGCCGGGTTAAAACAAGAACCTTTCAAGAAGGCGACTTAGTGCTCCGGCTCATCCAGGATCAGACTGATATGCACAAGTTATCCCCACCTTGGGAAGGGCCCTTTGTGGTCAGCAAGAATCTGCACAACGGATCATACAACCTCATTGACGTTTGACAAGACTCACACAGCTCTGAGGAGGAGACCCGGCGGCCGTGGAACATAGCGCTCCTTTGGCCTTACTACACCTGAGCTATAGGATCCTCTTATGTACATATTTTGACAATGTATATATTATGATCAATATAATAAACCGGCATCCTTGCTATAAGCAGGGCCTCTGCCGTTTTTTCCAATATCTTTTGATTACATGGGGGCTTCAGCTGACAAAGCGGAGTTCTACCTGTTAAACCGGCTATCACGCCACAATACAGCTTGGGAGCTTCACACCCAAGGGGCCAAAGAGAGTCTGGATGCTATGCACAGCTCAAACATAGGCTCCCATTGAGCACAGCTCACAAAATTACTTGGGGGCTCTTTGTGCACTGCAACAAAGAGTTTGAAAGGACCCTTGTAATATGCTATCAAGCACGGCTTGGAAGCCTGGTGTATTCACCTAAAACCCCGGGTTAACCTGCCTTCATCAAGTAAGCTACTCCTATCCAGGTAATCCGAGCATGACCCGCCGAACGTTTGACAAGTCAATCTTATACAGACCCTGAACTTGTCAAAGTTAAAATGACGATTGGTTAGTTGGAGGTCCATCTTAAAAGGCTTTGTCAAATGGTTTAACTCAGTGGCCTGGTAGCCCATGAAAAGCCTAGAAATTTGGGCCTGGCAGCCCTGGAAAAGCCTCGACTACACGATTTTATTTGCCATTGTCAAAATTTTTTTTGATAATTTTTTATGTTGAACCGGTGTCTATTGACCCAACATGGCTATCAGTCATTCTAATAACCCGGTGTTTGTTAACCCGGCTTGGCTTTCAACTACAAGTTGTCAGACCATCTTCATTATTTAACCGGTGTTTCATAACCCGGTCTGGCTTCGACTACATGTTGCTAGTATGATCATCTGGTGTTCATCGTAACCCGGTATGACTTATTACACACCAGCAATGCATGGTGGGAATTATCAAACACTCAAAGCGTTGGGTTTTCACCCTTACTACAATCAAGTTGGTTAACCAACAGCCTCATTTCATATCACAGGTATGATTTATTTTTGATATTTTTACAGACTTGGTTATCTACCGGGTTTTGTATTGGACATTATGACCCGTCCGGCGGTAAACCGCCCGGACAGATTTTTTATGCAGACACAAGGATTGCATAATATTATAAAGATATATAAGCCAACACTGCAAATATCATGGCGGATCAAACAAAGTCAGTTTGTGCAAATCGACCCGGTTGTCGGATTAAGATTCATCGCCAGGTTGACATGAAGTTGATGGATCTTCTTGCGCCGGTTCAACCTCCTCCTCCCCACCTAGTGGCTGGAACTCAACGGTGGTCCAGTCAATCCGGGTTAAAGCCTGAAAGACAGCCTATTCACTTATAAGATTGGATGGTTCAACGTCAGGGGCGTAAGTGTGCTTACGGATTGGCGGGATAAGATGCTGCAGTTCTTTCACAGTAGTATCAACCCACTAGTTGTTTTCATCATAAAAAGACCGATGAACTGACAAGTTAGCTTATTCAGCCAATTGGCTTGACAGCGGATGCATCTCCTTCGTCAGGGCTTTGAGGGCTTTGTTATCAAATGCTGACCCGTTTTCTTGTTCATCCGGAAAACCCTTGGTGATATCAACTGGATCCAGGTCAGCTATCCACGCTTTGGCCCGAGTCAGTGCTAACAAAGCACTAGCCCTGGCAGCAGATCGCTTCATCTCTTCTATCTGTGCCGGCGTCATCGACAGCTTGGCTAGTGTATCTTTGATCAATGTTGGTGCCGGTTTGTTGTATGAGACTGAGCAGATAACTCGTTGGGCACCGGTATACAGTTGGTCAATCAACGTATATACTACCTTCAGCTTCATCCGCATGTTAGAGCCCAGATGAGCAACACAGCTACCTATAACGATTTAAGAATTTGATGTTAAACCGGTAATCTCAAAGGTGGTTATTCAAAGAAATTTTGACAAGAGTATTTACCAAATATTGCAGAGGTCATGGCGTTTACTTGGCACTTCAACCCAGTTAGCTCTTCCGCCACCGGTTTAAGAGCTGACTCGGCGTCTTCAGCCCGCTTCAACAACGCAGCTTTTTCAGTTTCCCAGCTGGCACTTTCATTCTTGAACCCTTCCTTCAGTAGTTCCATGGCTGTCAAAGCGGTCTTAAGTTCATCTTTGGCCTTGGAAGTCTCTGATTGCTGGGATTTGATGTTCTCTTGAAGATCGGCAATCTGGGAGTCTTTGTTGTTTATGTTGGCCTGCAAAAATCAGATGATGAAGATGATAATATTTTTTCAAAGTCCCAAGCATATAACCAGTTATACACTTGGCACTTGGGGGCTAATGCGGATTGCTTCTTTCCTGCTGACTATTCAAAGTCCCAAGGATCAATACAAGTATTAATCTTGGCACTTGGGGGCTAATGTGTATTTGATCAGAAATTAAAAGGACAAAGGAATTGAGAACATATAGTTTGGAACATGAAGTCCGGGTTCATCTTGATAAGATAAACTGGCCCTTGGGGGCTACTAAGTTGAAGTGTTCTATGTCCAAAAAGTTCCGGTTTATCTTCAAGAGACAAACCGGCCCTTGGGGGCTACAATGGAGTTGACATACAAAACAAGAAAGATTAAAAGTGTTTTGGAAAATTACCTCATAGCGCTCCTTCATCATGTTCACTAAACCGGCCTCATAATCGCGGCTTGTGTATAGGCAGTTTAGGAATCCGGAATGGGGCTCTTGGGCAGTAAGGTTCACATAGCTGGATAAATCGGTCTTCTCTTTTCCCTTGCCCATAGCAACATATTCCTCCTTAGCAGTGTGCTTGGATAAGGCAACCGGATTGCCTGGGACGGTGTGACCAGTACCAGTGATAATGACATCATCATCGCCACCTTTTGACGGGCTTGGCAGATTAACAGTATCCCTGACTGGGCTTGAAGGATTGATAGTATCCCTAGCTGGGCTTGGCAGGTCTTCATCCCTCGCCGGGCTTGGAGGATCAGCACGAGGACTAGCCGGGTTAGCTTCCGGCGGATCAGCATCAGTGTTTTGACCCTGTGGGGCAGGATCATCCATGACAATATTGTCAGTACCTCTACCAGTGCCTTCTGGGGTCCTCCCCAGTTCAACTTCTTCAGTGGGGGTACTGGTTTTAACTTTCTTGCTCAGTCGGGCTTTGGCGCTACAATATCAAACAAAGGTTAGTATGATAAACTGACACATGAAGGAAAAATCTGAAGGGCAGTATACTTACCCAGGGACGGTCTTGAGGGGAGGCAGTTGAGTGGTTGATGAACCACTAGATGAAGAATTGGAAGACACCTGATAACTTGAATCAGACGGATTAAGTGGGTATCGGAAGCAACCCGCCAAGGGATAAGGTTTATTAAAAGAGCAATAGACCTCTGGACGAAGTTTCCGGTTTGGAGTGTCTGGTAAACCGGAAGAAGTGACTTGCTGGCCACTGTGCCAAGTTGTGCAACGGACTTCAGGTTGCTGTGTCTTCAAAGAAAATTTTGGATCCAAATGAGCAAGAGGGTGAGAGTATTTTACTTTCCGAACTGCATGGCGAAATTTTTGAGCCGTCACATGATCTGAATCGGAGGAAAGGGAGATTACCTCAACATGGTCAGCACGACTGGCTTCCGCATCATCCTGGTTATAGTCATTGTCAATAAGGTGTACGAAAAATGAGCCAAGGGATTCAAGTTCTACCTCTTGTTCCGATTCATCGACATCTTCGGGCAGATCAGAAGACTCGACGGTTTTCTTCTTGGCTGCTCTCTTTGTGACTTTACTTTTTGCACGAGGAGCCCTTACCGGTTTATCTTGAGCTTTCCTCTTCCGGAAGGAGTTATTTGCCTGTCAAATTAAACAAAGGATTATTATAAGTGTTAAAACGGAGACGGATCAAAAGCACAAAGTTAAAGTTTTTACCGTTGGCGGTTTGTTGGAGGCACAAAAACGACGTAGCCCAGTTTTGCTGCATTCAGCGATCGGTTCGTCCAGCATCTTCTTGACAGATTCAGTAACGTCATCATCAGTCATTTCTATTTCATGATATCATTGAGGATCCTTGATGTTGCCAGTATACTCATGCATTAAACTGAGGCGGCGGCTTAAGGGCAGGATACCCCAAGAAACCCAGCAATGGACGAGGTCAATGCTGGTTAATCCATTCGCAAGGAAAGCCCGGAGCTTAGCAAGTTGAGGAGCATAAGCTTGTCGTTCTCTGGCAGTGAGCCGCGGAGGCAGTGGATGGCCGTTGCTGAGCCGGTGAGCACGGTAACCCGGCAGAGGGTTTTCATCAACAGGAGCGGTGTTCTGACAATAGAACCAGGTTTGTTTCCAGTCTTTAGGATGGCTGTGATGTTTGGCGTGAGGAAAATCGACTTCTTTTCTCTTCTGAATCGACACACCACCAAGTTCAGTATTGGGGCCGTCAGAGAATTCAGTTCGGTGGTTTAAGTGGAAGAAATCCCGGAAGAGCTCAACAGTCGGTTCCTCTTAAAGGTAAACTTCACAGAACACTTGGAAGTTGCATATGTTGGACACAGAATTTGGCCCAATGTCCTGAGGATGGAGTTGGAAGCTAGCGAGTACATCCCGGAAATTTTTTGATCCGGGAGGGCTAAAACCCCGGTCTAGGTGTTTGTCGGTGTCAAAACTGGCGGATCTCGGGTAGGGGGTCCCGAACTGTGCGCCTAGGCGGATGGTAACAGGAGACAAGGGACACGATGTTTTTACCCAGGTTCGGGCCCTCTCGATGGAGGTAAAACCCTACTCCTGCTTGATTAATACTGATGATATGGGTAGTACAAGAGTAGATCTACCACGAGATCGGAGTGGCTAAACCCTAGAAGCTAGCCTATGGTATGATTGTTGTTCGTCCTATGGACTAAAACTCTCCGGTTTAAATAGACACCGGAGAGGGCTAGGGTTACACTGAGTCAGTTACAATGGGAGGAGATCTTCATATCATATCGCCAAGCTTGCCTTCCACGGCAAGGAAAGTCCCATCCGGACACGGGACGGAGTCTTCAATCTTGTATCTTCATAGTCCGGGAGTCCGGCCAAAGGTGTAACGCCCCGGATCCGATGCGCCAGGTGTCCGCCAGTTATTCGCCGTTGTTGCCATGTCATTTGCTTGCATGTTGCATTTTGCCATGTCATCATCTGCATTTCATATCATGTCATCATGTGCATCGCATTGGCATACGTGTTCGCCTCATGCATCCGAGCATTTTCCCCGTTGTCCGTTCTGTGATCCGTCGCTCCTATGCCCTCCGGCGTTCCCCTTTCGTCTCTCGTCGTGAGCGGGTGTTGAACGTTCTCAGAATGCACCGAGTCTTGCCAAGCGGCCTTGTTATAGCACCGGTAGACCGCCTGTCAAGTTTCATGCCATTCGGAGGTCGTTTGGTACTCCAACGGTTAACCGGGTAACCGTAAAAGCCTCCTTCTCTTTGTAGCCCAACACCCTTCCAAAGTGGCACAAAACCCATCTAACTCCCCTCCATGCTCTCGGTCGTTCGATCACTATCGTGTGGGCGAAAACCGCTCCTCATTTGGACTCTCCTAGCTCCCAGAAACTATAAATATGCCCTCCCCGTCCAAAATCCCAGATCAATTCCCCCCTAACCCTAGACGAAATCCCTCCACCGCCGGACACGTCCGGATCGGGCCGGACATGTCCGCCCCACCCGTGCCGCCGCCCTCAGCGAACCGGAGGCTGCCACGTGGCACCCGCCGGCCGCGCCGCCGTCCAGCCCGCTCGGGCCCGTGCCAGGCCCTCCCGGCCCGGTTCGTCAGCCGGATCCCGCACCGCCTCCGCGCCTTCGCCTCCTCCGTGCCCCCTCGTCCGGCCGCCGGAGCGCGCCGCCGCCGGTGCCAACTCCGCCGCCAGGTCACCTCATCCATTCCCCCGGCTCTTCTCTCTCTCCCTAACCCTAATCTCCCTCCTCTCTCCTTGGACAGGAGCACTAGCTCCCTGCCGCGCTGCCTCGTTCCGCTCGCCGCCGCCCGGAAACCGGCCGGATCCGGAGCGCCAAGGCCGGATCCGCCCCTCCCTTCGCCTCCCTGCCTTCCTTGGGGGCTCGCCGGAGCCCCATCGGCCGCCGCCCCCCCATGCCTCCCTCGATCCAGGCGGGATCGAGGGGAGGACGACGGCGCCTCGCCCGCTCGTGCACGCGTGTGCGCGTGGGCCTCAAGCCGGAGGCCCAGCCCAACTCCCCGTGAGGCCTAGCCAGACCAGCCTAGCCCCCGGCCTGCTTCCTCTTCATGGGCCGGGCCCAGGGTGAGCAGCCCCCTAATCCCCGCTCGTGCGTCGTATTGTAATCTAGCGCCCGTCCTGTTTTTTCAGTAAAACGACAAAGTCCCAGATCTGCAGTAATTTTCATGCCATGTTTGACCTGTTGTATCTCCGCATCCGTAGCTCCGTTTTGGGAGTGTAATATGTCAAATTGTTCGTATGGAAGAGTACATAATTTCATTCCATTGTGTCATATTCATTTGAGTTCATCTTGATGCCTGAATCATTCTTGCAAGAGTGCTTCTTGATGTTTTCTGCTGTCTGTTAACAGAACGAGCTCTTTTGTCATTTTTGCCATGATTGATGTGTGCATCCTATGAGGTTGATGTCTACATGTGTTTTGCACTATGCTATGTCTTCTTTACAGAGGTGCTTACCATGTATTTTTTGGATCAATGTGGTGACTAGCACAAGCATGCAAACTAGGCATCATGATGTTGCTGTTTTAGTCCCTGTTCTGCTGTTATTTTGATCCATGTAAACATGATGCTACAGAGAGATCCATGCATATTTTGAGATACTTCAGTAAGGGTGTTTTGAACATATGGTTATTGTCTATCTATTCATGCCCTTGTTTGAAATTATGGAGTAGTATAGCATGTCATTTTCGTGCTCTACTTTTGCTTCAAAATGTTTCCTGGCAGATTGTTTACATGTTATTCAATTTTGCCAAGGTTGCCATAGTTGATCCTTGCATGCTATGGACTTGTTCTTGCCTTGGTTTGTTTAACAAACATGTCTTCTTGATGATGCTATGCTTATCTTGTCATGCAATGACTTGTGGTGAGTGAATCGAGCTTGTTAAGTAGTGTACTTGTTGTTGCTGTTTTGCTAGGCTGAATCTGTTATTTCGTGATGCTATATAAACATGTTGCTACTAATCATTCTATGCATAATCTGGAGATGATCACTAAATATGTTTTGTTCTACATGTCATGCTCTATCCATCCATGCCCCTGGTTGTAATTATAGCTTGATGTAGCTTGTCCATATCTTGCTCCAAAGTTGCTTCATAATGTTGCTGTCAGCCTGTTAACATTAAGTTCAGTTGTTGCCATGTGTTTTCCTAGTGTTCCATGCACCCTATGAACTTGCTCTTGCCATGCTTAGCTTCACAAACATGCCTTCTTACTGTTGGTTGCCTTGCCATGCCATGTATTGCTCTGTAGTGAGTTGCACAAGCTCATTTACATGCCTTCATAATTCTGTTTCTGCCATATTTGAATCTATATTATAACTTGCTATGTTTACGTGGGTGCCATCATATTTTCTGATCCTTTTTGGCTTATGGTCAGTAAGGGACTTTTGATCTATGCAATTAGTAGATTCATGCCATGACTTTGTTTGCCATGATAAGTTCCTGTAACATGTTTTTTGATAGCTCTAAACATTGCATCGTGATGTTATTTTCTGCAAAGTCTGGAATTGTTATAACTTGCAATCTTACCATGTGTGTTTGAGCATGTTCTAGTAGTTTCTGGAGATAGCTCAGTGTTCATGTTTTGTTGTGCTTTACCTGTACATCATGCCCATGCCTTTAGTTATTATGTTGGGGTGTTGTAGAATGTTGTTTTGATGCTTGCAATATGCCTTGTTGCTGTTTTGAATAGATTGTTGCTATAACTTGTATAGAGTGCATGTGTTGAACCGTTGCTCCGTTTTGAGTGTGCTCTATATGAAACTTGATTAGAATTGCATGTAGCTTCATATTATTATGTTGAATCCATGTTTTGAGGTGTTTTCTTGATGTTTGTATGCATTTTGCATCAATGCCATGTTTGACTTGTTTTGCTCATATCTTCTAGGCCGTAGCTCCGAATTAAATGATCTTTACATGTAACTTGACTAGAATCTCGTGAAGATCATCTTTGTGCATCTTAACTTGCTGTTTAACAACTTGAACATAAGGTTTATTCAGATCTGGACCAATTTCGAAATATGCATATGAGGACTTACCGGAATTGTTATATGTTGTTCCCGGCCTCATTTAAACTTGCCTTGATGTGATGTGCTTGTTTGCATCATCTCTTGCCATGAGTAGCGTCATGTAGTCTTGTCATGCATCATGCTTAGTTGTGCATCATGCCTTGTTCATGTGTGGTGTGTTTACTATGTTATGTGCTTCTTCTCGATAGTTCCCGTTTTGTTGCGATCGTGAGGATTCGTTCGTCTACTCTTGGTTCGGCTTCATCCGTTCGTCTTCTTCATGGACTCGTTCTTCTTCCTAGCGGGATTTCAGGCAAGATGACCGCTACCCTGGATCTCACTACTATCATTGCTATGCTAGTTGCTTCGTTCTATCGCTATGCTACGTTACCTATCTTGTGCTCATCAAGCCATCCCAAATTGCCATGAACCTCTAACCTTTGACACCTTTCCTATGCAAACCGTTGCTTGGCTATGTTACCGCTTTGCTCAGCCCTCTTATAGCGTTGCTAGTTGCAGGTGAAGTTGAAGATTTCTCCATGGTGGACAGGATTTTGGTTGGGATATCACAATATCTCTTATATTATTAATGCATCTATATACTTGGTGAAGGGTGGAAGACTCGGCCTTATGCCTGGTGTTATGTTCCCGGATTTTGCGTTCCTTACGCGGTCGGGTGATTTATGGGACCCCCTTGACAGTTCGCTTTGAATAAAACTCCTCCAGCAAGGCCCAACCTTGGTTTTACCATTTGCCTCACCTAGCCCTTTTTCCCTTGGGAGTCGCGCATCCCGAGGGTCATCTTTATTTTAGTCCCCCCCGGGCCGGTGCTTTTCTAAGTTTTGGTCCAAACTAGAGCCCTTTGCAGCGCCCCCTCAGGGAAACTTGAGGTCTGGTTTTAGTTGTACGGATTGCTCATCCGGTGTTGCCCTGAGAATGAGATATGTGCAGCTCCTATCGGGATTGTCGGCGCATCGGGCGGTCTTGCTGTTCTTGTTTTACCATTGTCGAAATGTCTTGTAAACCGGGATTCCGAGTCTGATCGGGTCTTCCTGGGAGAAGGTATATCCTTCGTTGATAGCGAGAGCTTGTCATGGGCTAAGTTGGGACACCCCTGCAGGGTATAATCTTTCGAAAGCCGTGCCTGCGGTTATAGGCAGATGGGAATTTGTTAATGTCTGGTTGTAGATAACTTGACACCAGATCCGAATTAAAACGCATCAACCGCGTGTGTAGCTGTGATGGTCTCTTCTCGGCGGAGTCCGGGAAGTGAACACGGTTTCTGGGTTATGTTTGACGTAAGTAGGAGTTCAGGATCACTTATTGGTCATTACTAGTTGACGACCGTTCCGCTTGCTCTCTTCTCGCTCTTATGTGCGTATGTTAGCCACCATATCATGCTTAGCCGCTGCTGCAGCCTCACCACTTTACCCCTTCCTTTCCCTTTAAGCTTTGCTAGTCTTGATACCCATGGTAATGGGATTGCTGAATCCTCGTGGATCACAAATTACTACAACAACAGTTGCAGGTACAGGTTCATGCGATGATCATGACGCGAGAGCGATGCTTGCTTGCGTTGAGTTCTTCTTCTGCTTCTTCTTCGATCAGGGGATAGGTTTCAGGTCGGCAGCCTGGGCTAGCAGGGTGGATGTCATTTGAGTTTCTGTTTGTGATTCATCCGTAGTCGGATGATGCTCTTATGTATTGTGATGTTGTATTCATGTGGCATTGTATGCCTTATGTATGTATCCCCATCTATTATGTAATGTTGATGTAATGATATCCACCTTGCAAAAGCGTTTCAATATGCGGGTCTATCCTTGGTGGGACCTTCGAGTTCCTTTTGGATAGGGTCGCATATTGGGCATGACAAGTTGGTATCAGAGCCTCGACCAACCTTAGGAGCCCCCCTTGATTGATCGTGTAGTTTGGCCGTTGTCGAGTCTAGAAGAAAACTGTTTTCGGAGTCTAGTTATATCGGAGAGTAGGAATTCTTTTTACTCCTCAGTCCCTTCGTCGCTCTGGTGAGGAATCTTGACGTAGGTGTTTTGAACTACTCCTCTTCCCCTTCAAATTTTTCTTTAGGATCACGCAGTTGGTTTTCCGATAGTTGTTCCCCAGCTCTTTTCATCCGGTGCATTTCTCGTCAAGTTGACTCGAGCCTCTTCATCATTGAGTTCAATCCTCAGTTTGCTTTCAACGAAGTTATTTCTCTATCCTTAGTTGTTTTCTTTTCCCACCCGCCCTCCCTTTTCTTCTTGGAACCGGAGTCCGTAATCGAGTATCCATCCTACTCGTGCGAAGTCTTTGCTTTCTTTCCTCAATGATTTCAACCGGTGAATTCTCGTCTCGTTCATCATTCTTCATCTCTGTTCCTTTTCGGTAGATTCAATTCTAATTTTTGGTAGCGATTATATTCTTTTCCTCGGCTCAAGTGTTTTCCCTGCTCGTTTGCCTCTCGCTATTCAATCATTCCGGAGTTCGGAAGAATCTCAGGAGATTCGTCTGTGTTCCAATTAATTCGAGGTTGTCACCTCATTAAAAATATTTCAATTGTTCCGGTGCTTCATCTATATGTTCATCATCCTTTTCAACGGTGTTTTCTCTTCAGTGGGCCCTAACCCACATGTCTTTTCCCAGGATCTTACTGACTCTTCTAATTTCCCGGAGCTATTCTCAAATCCTTTTTGAAGTTTGACATAAGAATGGATTTCATCAGTCAGATGCCATCTCCAAGATCGCTTTCAAATTCTTTGCATCTCGGGTTCTACCTTTCCTCTTTTTCATTATCCCGGAGTTTCTCAGCAATTTTGGTGGTGTTTCTCCTCGTCATTTGAAGACCGAAGAAGAGTTTTTCCTCTAAATCTTGCCCGTTCTCCCGAACATTCGTGGTCCTAGCTTCATATCATTCTCTCGAATTAATTCAGTTTGTCAGATATTCTTTTCTTACCTATCCGGAGTATGTCAGAAGTTGATTTCTGTTTCTTTTCACTGGAGGCCATCATTCCAGCTTTCGTTATCTAATTATCCCGGTGATTCATTCTCTTTCATCAGTCATTTTCGAATTCTTACGGTGGTTCGTTCAAGATTCTTTTCTTTGATTACCATATTAATCCATTCGTTCTTTCCAATCCTACCGGTGGTTCATGAAGACCTTCTCAAGTTTGCGATATGCCACTTCTCAATCCTTTTCGAGAAGAATAAGTAGTATGCCAAATCCATTGTTGGTCATCAATTTAATTTGATGAAGGATAAGCATACAATAAATCTTATTCTTATTTCATCCAAGTGATTAATCCCTTCCTTCAGAGTTTGTTCTTGTTGAATAAATTCTAGTTTCATGTGTTTTCATCTTTTCCTTTCCGGAGTTCAAATTTCCTCGGCCATTTCGTCGGAATCTCCATCTAAATCACCGCAAGGCTCATCTTATTCTTTTCCTTCATTCTATCTCATCATCCTTTCGTTATCGGAGTTCTTCGTGGTGGTTCTTCATGATTTAATTCATTCGTCAAGAGTTCATCAAGATTTCATTGGTGGAGCTCAAGTATCTTTTCTTCCCACGTCTTGAAGAGCAAATAATTCTTCATTTTCTTCTGAAGTGAAGTTTTGCATTTCTTCGTCATTCTCAGCTATTTAATCTTTTCCACTTGTGGTCGGTTATCACCTCATAATTTCTGAGATGTTATCCATAAGTCCACAACAAGCTTATTCCTTCGTCGTTGATTTTCTCAACAATTCCAGTCAATCCTTCCTTCTAAGTTCTTTTCATTTCATTCTTTCAGTTCTTCCGGAGGCATTGCTTTGTTCATCTCGTCAAGCATCATTCTATCTTGTGAAGTTCAGGTTCTATTCCCCCATGTTTCAACCGGAGTGCTGCCTAAATCCTTTCAGTTTTATTCATTTCTTATCTCGTTCTAACCGGAGTGGTTTCATAGTCTATCTGATTTCGTGAGCTTTCGATTCTCTTCATTCTCGTCGTTCCTCTCTTCTTCTCAGTGCTCTCAATTCTTTGCTTCTTCTCTTGAGTTCTTGGTTCACCTCATTCCTTTTCCCTTCTGTTTCGGTACTAAGATCTCGGGACGAGATCTCTTGTTAGTGGAGGAGTGTTGTAATGCCCCGGATCTGATGCGCCAGGTGTCCGCCAGTTATTCGCCGTTGTTGCCATGTAATTTGCTTGCGTGTTGCTTTTGCCATGTCATCATCTGCATTTCATATCATGTCATCATGTGCATCGCATTGGCATACGTGTTCGCCTCATGCATCCAAGCATTTTCCCCGTTGTCCGTTCTGCGATCCGGCGCTCCTATGCCCTCCGGCGTTCCCCTTTCGTCTCTCATCGTGAGCGGGTGTTGAACGTTCTCAGAATGCACCGAGTCTTGCCAAGCGGCCTTGGTATAGCACCGGTAGACCGCCTGTCAAGTTTCGTGCCATTCGGAGGTCGTTTGGTACTCCAACGGTTAACCGGGTAACCGTAAAAGCCTCCTTCTCTTTGCAGCCCAACACCCTTCCAAAGTGTCCCAAAACCCATCTAGCTCCCCTCCATGCTCTCGGTCATTCGATCATGATCGTGTGGGCGAAAACCGCTCCTCATTTGGACTCTCCTAGCTCCCAGAAACTATAAATATGCCCTCCCCGTCCAAAATCCCGGATCAATTCCCCCCTAACCCTAGACGAAATCCCTCCTCCGCCGCCGGACACGTCTGGATCGGGCCGGACATGTCCGCCTCGCCCGCGCCGCCGCCCTCAGCGAACCGGAGGCTGCCACGTGGCACCCGCCGGCCGCGCTGCCGTCCAGCCCGCTCGGGCCCGTGCCAGGCCCTCCCGGCCCGGTTCGTTAGCCGGATCCCGCGCCGCCTCCGCGCCTTCACCTCCTTCGCACCTCCTCGTCCGGCCACCGGAGCGCGTCGCCGCCGGCGCCAACTCGGCCGCTAGGTCGCCCCATCCCTTCCCTCGGCTCTTCTCTCTCTCCCTAACCCTAATCTCCCTCCTCTCTCCTTGGACAGGAGCACTAGCTCCCTGCCGCGCTGCCTCGTTTCGCTCGCCGTCGCCCGGAAACCGGCCAGATCCGGAGCGCCAAGGCCGGATCCGCCCCTCCCTTCGCCTCCCTACCTTCCTTGCAGGCTCGCCGGAGCCCCATTGGCCGCCGCCTCCCTCGATCCAGGCGGGATCGAGGGGAGGACGACGACGCCTCGCCCGCTCGTGCACGCGTGTGCTCGTGGGCCTCAAGTCGGAGGCCCAGCCCAGCTCCCCGTGAGGCCCAGCCAGACCAGCCCAGCCCTCGGCCTGCTTCCTCTTCATGGACCGAGCCAGGGTGAGCAGCCCCCTAATCCCCGCTCGTGCGTCGTGTAGTAATCTAGCGCCCGTCCTATTTTTTCAGTAAAACGACTAAGTCGCAGATCTGCTCATCAAGCCATCCCAAATTGCCATGAACCTCTAACCTTTGACACCTTTCCTATGCAAACCGTTGCTAGGCTATGTTACCGCTTTGCTCAGCCCTCTTATAGCGTTGCTAGTTGCAGGTGAAGTTGAAGATTTCTCCATGGTGGACAGGATTTTGGTTGGGATATCACAATATATCTTATATTATTAATGCATCTATATACTTGGTAAAGGGTGGAAGACTCGGCCTTATGCCTGGTGTTTTGTTCCACTCTTGCCGCCCTAGTTTCCGTCATACCGGTGTTATGTTCCCGGATTTTGCGTTCCTTACGCGGTCGGGTGATTTATGGGACCCCCTTGACAGTTCGCTTTGAATAAAACTCCTCCAGCAAGGCCCAACCTTGGTTTTACCATTTGCCTCACCTAGCCCTTTTTCCCTTGAGAGTCGCGCATCCCGAGGGTCATCTTTATTTTAGCCCCCCCCCCCGGCCAGTGCTTGTCTAATTGTTGGTCCGAACTAGAGCCCTTTGCAGCGCCCCCTCAGGGAAACTTGAGGTCTGGTTTTAGTTGTACGGATTGCTCATCCGGTGTTGCCCTGAGAACGAGATATGTGCAGCTCCTATCGGGATTGTCGGCGCATCGGGCGGTCTTGCTGGTCTTGTTTTACCATTGTCGAAATGTCTTGTAAACCGGGATTCCGAGTCTGATCGGGTCTTCCTGGGAGAAGGTATATCCTTCGTTGATCGCGAGAGCTTGTCATGGGCTAAGTTGGGACACCCCTGCAGGGTATAATCTTTCGAAAGCCGTGCCTGCGGTTATAGGCAGATGGGAATTTGTTAATGTCCGGTTGTAGATAACTTGACACCAGATCCGAATTAAAACGCATCAACCGCGTGTGTAGCTGTGATGGTCTCTTCTCGGCGGAGTCCGGGAAGTGAACACGGTTTCTGGGTTATGTTTGACGTAAGTAGGAGTTCAGGATCACTTCTTGGTCATTACTAGTTGGCGACCATTCCGCTTGCTCTCTTCTCGCTCTTATTTGCGTATGTTAGCCACCATATCATGCTTAGCCGCTGCTGCAGCCTCACCACTTTACCCCTTCCTTTCCCTTTAAGCTTTGCTAGTCTTGATACCCATGGTAATGGGATTGCTGAGTCCTCGTGGCTCACAGATTACTACAACAACAGTTGCAGGTACAGGTTCATGCGATGATCATGACGCGAGAGCGATGCTTGCTTGCGTTGAGTTCTTCTTCTGCTTCTTCTTCGATCAGGGGATAGGTTCCAGGTCAGTAGCCTGGGCTAGCAGGGTGGATGTCGTTTGAGTTTCTGTTTGTGATTCATCCGTAGTCGGATGATTCTCTTATGTATTGTGATCTTGTATTCATGTGGCATTGTATGCCTTATGTATGTATCCCCATCTATTATGTAATGTTGATGTAATGATATCCACCTTGCAAAAGCGTTTCAATATGCGGGTCTATCCTTGGTGGGACCTTCGAGTTCCTTTTGGATAGGGTCGCATATTGGGCGTGACAAAAGGTCTTAGTCCGGCCATCCGGACACCCCCTAATCTAGGACTCCCTCAGTAGCCCCTGAACCAGGCTTCAATGACGACGAGTCCGGCGCGCAAGTTGTCTTCGGCATTGCAAGGCGGGTTCCTCCTCCGAATATTCCATAGAAGATGTTGGACACCAGGGTAGTGTCCGGCGCTGCAAAATAAGCTCCACATTCCACCGTAGAGAGAATAATATTTGCATCAATCGAATCTGCTGACGTATTCCGCGGCGTGACATCATGCCACGGCCAGGCTTTTATTCATTTTACCGTTCCACCTCAGCGCGTTCAGCGAGGCGGTTTCCCTGGCACGTCTTGTCAAAGCAGAGATCGTGTCCCCTTATTCTGGGATTCTCATCAATATGGGCGTGGGTAACCCAACCGTGACTTAGGTATGACTCCCTAATTGAAAGCGAGTCTCAAACGGTTACGGGGAGGGCTCTTGGTATTCACCTCCTTTATAAAGGAACCAAGGCCCGGCTCCCTTCTTCTCGAACCAATCAAATCCGCCCCTCGCTTCGAGTTCCAACACCCAAAGCTCTAGTTTTAGGCGCTTCGGACCTCCGAAGATGTCCGGCTCCGACCTTCAAGGTCGGTGGATGCCTTCCTCCATTACGGAAGAAGATGTGCGAAAGCTAAGAGATGCCAGGTATCCAACCGGCAAAATCTCGCATAGACTGCCTACTCAAGGGCAAGCTGTTCCCGCTCCCCAGCCCGGTGAAAGCGTGGTGTTCGCATCTCACTTCCTTCGGGGGCTAGGCTTCCCGGTCGATCCCTTTGTGAAGGGGCTTATGTTTTACTACGGGCTGGAGTTCCACGACCTAGCTCCGGAGTCCATCCTCCAGATCTCATCATTCATTGTCGTGTGCGAGGCCTTCCTCCATATCACCCCTCACTTCCGATTGTGGCTAAAAACTTTCAAGGTGGAACCGAAAATGATCGAGGAACAGCATGCTGAGTGCGGAGGGGCTATAATAAGCAAGATGGATGACGCTCCATGGCCCGAAGGCTCTTTTCAAGAGGAGCTCGGCTTATGGCAACGGGACTGGTTTTACATCACAGCCCCTTGGGGCACCACATGGCTGGCACCACCTACTTTTCGCTCGGGTCCCCCACCACGGCTGGCATCATGGGTTAATGCAGGGCTTATCTGGGGGCCGCCTAAAGACGTGCCCTTGCTGCAGGGCCGTATTCGAGATCTTCTAGAAAGAGATATCAATTTGACCGTAGTGGCGCAAGTCATGGTGATTCGCCGGACACTGCCCTGCAAACGTCGACCTCTCCTCCTATGGGAGTTCAATCCGGAGGGACCATGAGTCCTTCAACATTTCATGGGAATGACACCCATGGAGATGTACAAATTGTTCTTCGGATCACAAGCAAGGTGTCCGGATTTGTCCGAGGACGCAGGTCTGAGCTGCAATCGCCCGGATGCTAAAGTAAGTAGCCCCGTATTTGGATACACCATCCATATTTTTATCAAATCTACCCTTTAGCAGAGTTGTCCTTTGAACAGGAGTGGATGGCGAAGGCAAAGCTTATCAGGTGTCCAGCCCCCTTGCCCGAGACTGTGCCGAATCCCATGCTGACCAGGATGCTGGAGGTCGCACCGTTGGCGGAAGGCGAAGGGGGGAACCAAGGAGCTACCTCCTCCACGAAGGAGGCCGTTAGGAAGGGAAGAATCGAAAATTCTCCCGACCAGGGAAAGAAAAGGACTGCCTCTGAAGACCCGGAGGTGATAACCTCAAAACGGGGAAAGAAATCTTCGTTAGAGGGTTTGGCACCAGAGAACGCCCCAGCCGAATCGCCCCCTAAAGGGGACCCTCTCTCCCCCGAGACGTAAGTGAAGGGAGGGGTTCCATAATGAATCACACTCATGTTTTATTCCTGAGGAAAATAACCGAAACATTATCTTGCAGTTCGGATCTCAACCCTTCTCAGCAGAGCTCATCTTCAGGGGATCTTCATCCAGAGATGATAGAGAGCGAAATGCCTCCCCTTGTTCCACCGTCTCACGAGGCTGGCGACCCCGAGGTATCGTCCCGGAGGGTTTTTTCAAGTCCGGACCCTGGAAAAGGTCGTCAGACTAGTCCGGCACCCTCTTGCGCACCGGCGGAGGGGCTGAAGGATCTGCTTGGTAGGGCGTCCATCTCAGAAGAACACCGTATGTTGATGGATACGGTGATTGGAAGGATTTCATCCGCGGAAAGTGGATTGTACGAGGCTGCCAGGAGTTTACTAACAGGCTTTAAGGTACGTAAAAAGGTGTACCTTTTGGTAGAGCCGCATATTAAATGTGCCCTGTATGAATAGTAGCCCCTGAGACTCTATGTGTCGTCACGAGTGACGACGCACAGAGGATCATAACCCCAGGTATAATATGTCGCCTATTCCATGAAGGTGGCGTGGCGTTCGATGGCTAGCCGGACTGATGAATTTGCCGAACTAAAGCGGCAACTTGACGTAGCAGATGCTGACATCGCGCTTGTAAATAAGCGGCTAGAAGAGGCTCAAGGTATGTTCAAAAGACACACAGTAATAGGAGCTTGATGCTCGGGCCTTATATATTTATACTGTATGTAGATGGTGCTGCTACCATGGAGAACCTTCGGGCGGAACTTGCCCGAGCCAAGGAGCAAGCAAGGAAAAGTGATGCGGCTGTCGTTAAAGCGGCTGAAGAGCTAAAAGCCGAACAGGCTGCTCACTACCAGAGCAAGAAGGAAATAGCCGAGATGGCCATAAAATTGAAGGATGCTACCGACCGCTGTAAATTTCTTGAACAAGAAGATAGGGCGGCTCAGAAGGACCTTGAAAAGATCACTGCCGAAGCCAAGGATACTCGCTCTGCCATGAGAGCGATGAAGGAGGAGCTGCGTCAGGCCAGAGATATCACGGCTGGAAAGCCTTATATGCTGCGGATGAAGTTTGGAGACCCCAAGTATGTTCCATTAGACCGGCAGTGGAGTGCGGAAAACGCTTATCTGGATTTGGCAGCAAGTGCGGCGGACGCGACCGCACACTTCCGCAGCTGAGGTGACCATGAATTGGAAGAGCTTCTTGGTCGCAGTACCACAATCCAGAACGCCCACTGTCAGTATCCGACCGTTTAGCCGCCTGGGCGGAGCTAAATAGGTTATCCGGCCTCGCCATGAGGTATGTTGCGAGTCGTCTGTGGCCGGAGAAGCCTGAGCCAAAGAGTTATTTTGGCTTGGTGCAGCAGTTCCTTGGTTCGGTGCCGCATGCTGATGCAATGAAGAGGTCGGCGTGCATAGAGGGCGCACAGATGGCTCTTTCCCGTGTCAAAACATACTGGGTAGATATGAAGGCCAATATTGTTGCGTCCCAGGATTCGGACGAAAGCCGAGTACCTGCCAAGCACTATTTTGAGGAAGTTCTTCCTGGCGCTTGTATAATAGAGTCGCAGTGCTCGAAGGATGTTGTGTTCAAATAGCTTATACTATTTGTAAAACGAATTTTGTTTTTATGAAAAAAGCTTTTTATACTTGTGCTTGCAAGAATCATGATGCCTCCTGTGTGGCCGTTTAATGTATATATTTGTATATAACCTGAAAGATGGCAGTCGTTGGCTTCAGCCCCCACGCATAGAATGCAGGGGTGTTCGCAAAAAGGCGCCTTTTCACACTTAATCCAACGTCTTGGTCCTACAAAGGAGGTGGTGGCGCGGCGAACTAGGCAACCGGACTATAATGCTTTATCACTTTCACTTAGCCATAGGAGTTTGACAGTGGGGCTACTGAATAGCCCCTAGGGGCACCGCGCTCGCCCGAATTCGGGGCGCGAGTGTGCCTAACCGAGAAGTGGCCCTTCGCTAATGCGGGGGAATCCTAAAGATTCTGAAATTCATTGAGTGGTTGACCAGTCTCTCGCTATATCATGACAGTCAGTTTTCGGCTTTCTCTACTAAGGTGCTCACCTGGCCGAACTGGGGCACAATCGCAGTAGTTCTCCTGGTGCCGCGTTAGCCGATATAACGGAATGTAAGGCAGCAAAACACAGGAGCCGGGCAAACCCAACATTTGACCAAAGACATGATTCAGAGCTGATGCATATAGGGCCAAACTCACGACGCCGAACACTCCCTAAGATATTCGGTCTTTATGAAGACGGGCCGAAATAGAGCCCTTGGTAAAAAAGCCCCTAGTGTCCAGGTACGTGCAAAAATTCTGGTGTGGCCACATGCCAATATGCCAGCCTCCTCCTCGGCTATAGAGAAAACCGGGGGATGTTATCAATAAGAGACAGTAAAAAAGGTTTACGCAGGGTCTTAATCTGAAAAGAATCCTTGAAATAGGTCCCTGCTGCACGTCTGTGCCTGTGTCTCCGTTGTGCCGTATCCTGGACGGGCGTAGCACGATGTTCGTCTGCGAAAGAGAGGAACTTAGTAAAAAATAAGCAAGCGAGAAATCTATATCGAAATAAATAAAATATAGTTGGAGCAAGATTTGGGCCGTATTGTCTCCGGGCGTGAGCACACGGAGCCCCTTGCACGGGGGTATGCGGCTATTAAGCATGTTGACGTCGGACTCGTCGAGCCATGTCCGGGATAGTAGGGCTGGATTTGTGGGCGGCTGTCTAGGCAGCCGCACCCTTGCCCGTACTTTGGGGGTCAATTTATGTTCCCATGTAATGAAATGATGCCCTTTGGGCCGGGCATTTTGAGTGTAAGGGATGTGTAATGCGGTATTGCGTTAAAGCGGGCGAAAGCTTCACGTCCCAGTAGCGCTTGATAGCGACTTACAAATGGGGCGATGTGGAATGTTAGCTTTTCGCTTCGGAAGTTGTCGGGTGATCCGAACGTGACTTCTAACGTAAGGGGAACCCATACTTGGGGTATCCGGGCCTGGCGTTACTCCTTGAAAGGAAGTGTTGCCGAGGTGGATTATAATTGGGTTTACCCCGAGTTTGCGGACTATGTCCTGATATAACAGGTTCAAGTCGCTGCCGCCGTCCATAAGGGCGTTTGTAAATTGGAGTCTGTTAATAATTGGATTTACGACCAAGGCAGTCCAGCCTGCGTTCTGGTCTCCTCTGGAGTAATCCTGACGATCGAAGGTGATTGGTTGTAACAACCAGTGGGGTTGCTCCTCCGAGGCTGGCTGTACGGCGCATGTCTTTGTAGGTGTCGTTCTACTCTTTCCTTTTGTCACATGAAGTAGATTTACTGTCTTGACTTCTTGTGGGAACTTCTTTTGTTCTCCAGTGTTCTGCTTGTGGGGTGCCTCGTCATCTTCGGTTGGTGTGTTGAGCCCCTTGTGTTCGGCGTTGAGTTTTCCGGACTGCTTAAAGACCCAACAATCTCTGTGGGTATGGTTTGCAGGTCTCACAGGAGTGCTGTGGATTTGACATATTTTGTCCAAAATTTTGTTGAGGTTGGATAGCTCGTCCCTATCGTCTTTGGGGGGCGGCTTTTTCTGATTTTGCCAAGAGCTTTTGAATCCGGCGTTTACTGCCGTGCTCATCGGGCTGTTTGCCTTTATCCGGCGCGGTTCTTTGTTACGGCGTGGCTTCCCGTTCCCATCTCTGGGTTCGGACGTATTCGGGTCGCTGGTGCTGCTTCTTGCCAACCAGCTATCCTCTCCTGCACAAAAGCGGGTCATGAGGCTTGTTAACGCGGCCATTGTTCGCGGCTTTTCTTGGCCGAGGTGTCTGGCGAGCCATTCGTCTCGGACGCTACGTTTGAAAGCTGCTAGGGCCTCTGCGTCCGGACAGTCGACTATCTGATTCTTTTTGATAAGGAATTTGTTCCAGAGCTTCCGGGCTGACTCTCCGGGCTGCTAAGTTATATGACTCAGATCATCTGCATCCGGGGGTCGGACATAGGTCCCTTGAAAATTTGCCCAGAAAGCATCCTCAAGCACTTCCCAACTTCCCATGGTGTTTTCGGGAAGGCTTTTAAGCCAATGTTGGGCTGGCCCTTTGAGCTTAAGGGGTAAGTATTTTATGGCATGGAGGTCGTCTCCTCTGGCCATGTGTATGTGGAGGATGTAGTCCTCGATCCAGACTCCAGGGTCTGTTGTTCCGTCATATGCTTCTATGTTCACGGGCTTGAATCCGGCTGGGAATTCATGGTCCAGCACCTCATCGGTAAAACATAGGGGGTGTGCGGTGCCCCTCTATTTAGGCGTGCCGTGAAGGCTTTTCAGCCAATGCCGGGCTGGCCCTTTGAGCTTAAGGGGTAAGTATTTTATGGCGTGGAGGTCGTCTCCTCTGGCCATGTGTATGTGGAGGATGTAGTCCTCGATCCAGTCTCCAGGGTCTGTTGTTCCGTCGTATGCTTCTTTGTTCACGGGCTTGAATCCGGCTGGGAATTCATGGTCCAGCACCTCATCGGTAAAGCATAAGGGGTGTGCGGCGCCCCTGTATTTAGGCGTGCCACGATGTTCGGGTATTTTTTGCATTGCATCACTCACTGGAGCTTGCTTTCTTGGCCTATAGATGGATCTGGTTGGGCCAGTTTTCTGATGCGAATTCTTGGACGGATCGCGCGCCATATTGAGTGCGGCGTCCTTTGATGCGTGAGATTTATCATAGGGTCGTCTATCCGACCTTGTGGCTTCCTTATTTTTTGACTGTGGGGGCTTTATGGCCTCTTCATCAAATTCCGGTAGTAGTTTCCGCTTCGGATATCTCTTTGTGTGGCGACTGCTGCCGTACTTGTGTGCGGTATTGAGTACTTTGCCCCATCTGACCCTGAGAGCATATTCCCCTGTCTTGAGCCTCCGCTTCTGCTTTCTCAGGCTACGTGCAGTGGCAATGAGCCTTTGGTGGAGGTTCTGATGTTCCAGCAATTTGTCTGGCGTGAGGTCGTCCGGGTTACTTTCCCGGGGATTGGTTGTTCGGATTGTCCGCCTTGTTTGGACGGATGCTCAATGGCATGTTCATCGTCCGTTGATTCACCCTACTCTATGGCTGGGTCTTTGTCGAGGTGGGGCTTGGCCTTGCGCTTATGCCGCCGCTTTGATTGTTTTTTGGGGGAGCGATCCCTGGCCGCATCCTTTTGGTCCTCGTTGTCGTTTCTGTTGTGTGTGTCCACCATGCATACATCGTATGATGAGTTGGCTTTCCGGCGCCCTATAGGTGCTGGTTTCTGATCGTCTCCTTTATCGGCGTCCATACCGTCGATATCTTCGGAGTCGAAATCGAGCATGTCGGTTAGATCGTCGACAGTGGCTATCAAATGGGTGGTGGGTGGGGTTCGAACTTCGTCGTCCGCATCCCAACCACCCCGACCATAGGCCGGTCGGGGTTCTTTCGACAAAGAGAGAGACTTTAGTGAATTTAGGATATCGCCAAAGGGCAAGTGCTGAAAGACGTCCGCGGCAGTGAACTCCATCATCGGAGCCCAATCAGGTTCGATCAGAAGGGGTGCAGAATATTCAGAGTCCGGAACGGAGTCCGGCACCTTGGAGTCACGTGCCTTGCAAAGGACTAGGCTGGTATTTGGCTCTATCGCCGCAGAGATTGCGGCTCCTGGGGCGGCGTCCAACCGTCCGTCCCTGGCTAGCACAGTCGGCTCCGAGCTAATGGTCGGAGTGAACACCTGAGCGGCACTCTGGGCGCTGTCCGGCGGCAGAGCTAGATCATGCCCATCGAGGCAGTGCGGCGCGCCCGGTCGTGGTTCGAACCCATCGAAGATCAAGTCCCCGTGGATGTCGGCCGTGTAGTTTAAGCTTCCAAACCTGACCTGATGGTCAGGGGCGTAGCTTTCGATCTGCTCCAGATGGCCAAACGAGTTGGCCCGCAGTGCGAAGCCGCCGAATACGAAGATCTGTCCGGGGAGAAAAGTCTCATCCCGGACCGCATCGCGATTGACGAGCGAAGAAGCCATCGGGCCTAAAGGCGACGACACAGAGGAACTCTCAATGAAAGCACCAATGTCGGTGTCAAAACCGGCGGATCTCGGGTAGGGGGTCCCGAACTGTGCGTCTAGGCGGATGGTAACAGGAGACAAGGGACACGATGTTTTTACCCAGGTTCGGGCCCTCTCGATGGAGGTAAAACCCTACTCCTGCTTGATTAATATCGATGATATGGGTAGTACAAGAGTAGATCTACCACGAGATCGGAGTGGCTAAACCCTAGAAGCTAGCCTATGGTATGATTGTTGTTCGTCCTATGGACTAAAACTCTCCGGTTTATATAGACATCGGAGAGGGCTAGGGTTACACAGAGTCGGTTACAATGGGAGGAGATCTTCATATCGTATCGCCAAGCTTGCCTTCCACGCCAAGGAAAGTCCCATCCAGACACGGGACAAAGTCTTCAATCTTGTATCTTCATAGTCCGGGAGTCCGGCCAAAGGTCTTAGTCCGGCCATCCGGACACCCCCTAATCCAGGACTCCCTCAGTGTTGCATGAACATGATCACTTCTCCATCTTGAGGTTCAGGAGGGCATTCAGGGCCAGGGACTCGCCAATGAAAGACACTTTTCTTGGCCAAAGCGCCAGTCAGAACATATCCGTTGAATTGCGTTTCTGTGATCCGGGAAGGAACCCAGTTGCAAGCGGAGAATTGCTTGGTCATTTTGGAAGACAAAATTGTAAAAGAGGTATGAATGGTGGTTTAAGATTCAAGGTTGATGTGCACTAACCAGTGTTAAACCGGGAAATTTAATCAGGGCAAATATGACAGTTAAACCGGATACTTCTACTCAAGTCAAGATGGCGGTTTGAGTGAGGGCTAATGGTATCTGGCAGATTACTAACTACTAAAGGTTAAACCGCCTTTAAACAGAAGGGGCAGATCTGAAATCTACTAAGTGTTACAGAAACAGGTTTCACAAAATGATGATATAATTTTGGATCTACCATGGTTCAGTAAAGAAATTTTTCCGAGCCCTACAATGGCGCTAAGCAGAAGAGAGAAGGTCTAGAGGGAATTTATCCAGGCAACATGTTGTAGAACGACAGACTAAAGCTATGGATCTACCGCAGAAGGAAATTATCAGGCCTAGCTAAGATGTTCTAAGAGGCCAAGGGGAAAAGCAGAGAAGCACTGATTGTCGGATTTTGCGTTCCGGCAGACCCTTGAGGTTCGAACTCTGGGGTGCGCACGGAGATCACTCCCCCTACCGGCTCACGTCTCGTCGCCTCGCTTGAGATCTAGGCTACACGAAGAACAACACAAGGGACACAAGGTTTATACTGGTTCAGGCCACCATTGTGGTGTAATACCCTACTCAAGTGTGTGGTGTGTGGATTGCCTAAGGGGCTGATGATGAACAATACAAAGGAAGAACAACCTCGTGAGGATTGTTCTTGTGGTGGTGTTGTCCCTTCGGATGGGTCGATTCGAGATGCCTCTATACTATGGTGGCTAGCCCTATTTATATAGCAAGGCCCTGGTCCTCTTCCCAAATATTGAGCGGGAAGGGCGCCCACAATTGGCCATTTTGAAGGGGAACATCTAGTACACTTATCTTGAGTAAAGTTGGTCCTCGCCTGCCAAAGGCTCTGACGATGACGCCTTCCTGGGCTCCACGGTGACCTCCATCCTGCCGTTCTACTGGTCTTGGTCTTGTTGCATCGAAATGGTAACCTTTGCCTGATGCCTTGGCCTGTGCTTGCCCCCTTTGCACCGAAGGGGAAACAAGGACACTGCCCAGGCCGGTGCCCGCCTGGCGCCCGCCTGGTCTCGATCGTCATGGCTTAAGTCATGGGCACCTCGTGAGGTACCCCGCCTTGATCTCTCCGCCTCCTCGCGAGTTAGCCTGACGAAGTTGTGCCCTAGGAAGCTTCCTGTCGTCTGCCCTGCGAGGTTTGGCACCTCGCGAGGGTCTTGAGCTCGAGTCGATGAAGATGGGCCGGACTGGCCCCCCTACTTGAGCCACGCCGCAGGCCGCAGGCAGGCAAGTCTGGGTACCCGCATTCCCAGAACGCCGACAGTAGCCCTCGGGCGCAAGGCGCGCCCGGACTTGGCTTAGCGGAGAAGCGAAGGGGCAAGTGCGAAGTGCCGCGGGCTCCAACAGCCTGCGTCCTTGGGCGCCGCGTGGCGGTTGATTGGACGTGGGCGTCCTCGCTTCCCCATGACGCATTGGCAACTGCATGATTTGGCAAGTCCCTGCATGCAAAAACGGGTCATGATTACCTGTGATCGTGGAGTCAGGCGGTTGGCCTCCCCGGCTATAAGTACGAAACGGCGCAAGCCCCTTCAGCTCATTCCTTCCAGCTACTCCTTTCTCTCCATCCCAGCTACTCGACATCCCCATGGCCCCGCCGAAGAGGTTCTCGGCTGAGTAGAAGGGAAAGGCTCGTCGGGAAGGGCCCGACTCTCCCCCGACCAAGCGTGGCCGGGGCCACCCTTGCAAGCATCCCGCGGCCCCTGCAGTGGCTTCCCGCGGTCGTAGAGATGAGCGCCCGGTCGTTGATCGGAGGAACGTCGTGGCTGCGCGACCCCCTAGGTCGTGCTTTCTCTCAGCGGAGGTGCTGCTAGAGTTTGTCGTGTGGTCAAGGGGGCCTCCTCCGCTCGAGCCTCCCCTGCCCGTTCATCCTCGTGAGGCCAGGCAGGGCGCGCCAGCATGGGCCCAGCCCCCGTGGCCCAGGCGACTCCCAAGGCGTCCATGCTCGACGCCACTGCTGCGCCCGCCGGGGCTCAGAAGGTCCCGACGCCTAATGCTGTGATCACGTTGCCGTCTTCTCCTCCTACTCCACCAACCGTCATTTCCCCAACTCCTTCCACTGTCTTGGATCATGCTACTGCTGAACTGGACCGGCTGTGAGAAGATCTCTAGGGCACCGACCCCCGCCTGGTGGCCGGGCGCCTGGAGTTGGCCTCTGGCTGGGTCCGCTCTGATGCCTCTATCCGAGCGGCGCTGAGCCAGGCCATGACGGCTTGCGATGAGGAGAAGCGGGCCATCCTCCAAGCGAAGGCCGCTTGCGATGCCACCTTGGGAGAGGCTGAGGATGTCCGAGGCCGCTACAAGGCGCTGGAGAGCGAGCTGCAAGGCCTGCGCGACGAGCTCGCCAAGGAGGTCCGTGACCGCTAGGAGAAGGAGAAGGAGATGAAGACTCGAGAAGCTGTTGTCAAGGACCGGGACACCGAGCTTGATGAACGTCGTGCTTAGTTGGAGACGCGGGAGCAGGCGTTGGAGGCGGAGAGGATCAAGCTGGACAGCAAGGCGAGGGTCCTGGCCGAGGACCGTGTGGCCTTCGCGCAGCTGGAGGAGAGGGCTCGCGCCTTGCGGAAGACACTCTATGATGGTGGCCTGGAAAAGCCGCTAGCCGGCGCCGAGGATGGCCCCGCCAAGTTGCTTCCCTTCCTGGTCCGCGCACTTGAAAATGTTGCGGACGGCCTTGGCCCCACGGCCGAGGCTGAGGCGCGTGTCCTTTCTTCTGCAGCGCTGGCGCGTGTCTTCACCCACGTCTATCTTCGCGACCCCAACATCAATCTTGACAGCCTGATGGAGCCTGCGAGCGGCGAGCTTGCCGTTGCCGCTGCTGAGGCAGTGAAGGGTCGAGCGGAAGCCTTGCTGGCGAGGTTTCGCGCCTTCAGCACCAAGCCAAGGCGAGATGCTGCCAACCCTAGGGCTTCGGCAGGTGGAGCCGCCTAGCGCAACTCCACCACCATTGATGGCACCGCCGGAAAGTGACCCCTCCGCGACTTCTGCCCTATTTTAGTTCCTGCAACATGCATCATGCCTCGTGGAGGCGTTTAAACTTATGTTTGGCGTTGTGAAAACAACCTATGGACTGTAATATTTGCTTTTGAATTCCTTGAGATTTGCGCTTTTCCTTCCTACTTGCCTATGTTCTACGTCAGCAGGGCCCGACCCCACGCATACCTCAGCCGCCGTTAGCCCCAACCGAAAACTAGGACGGGACCAAGGAGTAAGGGGCTACGTGACCAGTTAGGCTCCTGAGTCGCGATACTCAGGAGTCCCCCTTGACGCGCAAACAACAAGTAGGGAGGGGAGGCATAGGAGTGAAACTACCGTTCTACGTCGGCAGGGCCTGGCCCGCGCATACCTCAACCGCCATTAGCCCCGACCGGAAACCAGGGCGGGACCAAGGAGTGAGGGGCTACGTGACCAGTTAGGCTCCTGAGTCGCGATGCTCAGGAGTCCCCTTTGACGATCAAACGACCTTCGTACCTTGGCTCCCCTCGGGGAGGGGCGCACGACGAACTAGGCCCGAGGGGCCTGGCTGGGTGGCATGCGCCTGGCGTGGCCCGGATATAGCCCCCGTGCCCAGCCCCCTCGCGTGGCACTCCTGAGGGGAGGCGTTATGATAGGGCCGGACACTGAGCTCTGGGCTCCCTGAGGTTTATGCGGCCGTGGGCCACCCTCAGTTGTTTATCACCAGCGCGGAGCATAGCGCTTCCGTATGTGTACGGGCATAGCCGCTCCTCGGCAGTGTCGTCAGCCAGCGCAGAGCATGGTGCTTCCACTGGTGCGTGGGAGGGGGCTCCCCTCCGGGAGGAGCCCCCAGGGCGTGTACAGCCCCGCCCTGACACGTGGCTGGCACGGTAGGGCTTGACGAGGTGTATCTGGGCACCCGTGAGCCAGCGCGGGACTCACGGGGCCCTACCTCAAGGCGGGTTGCGCCTGGCTCTGGGCCTTTATTTGTAATGTGCTCCTGCAAAGTTGGTTAAATGCCAACGCTCTACGTCCTCAGGTCCCGGCCCTCGAGCGAGCTCAGCCATCGCTGGTATGCCTGGTCGAGATGCCGTGGACAAGGCCAGGAGGTGAGGGCTGGAGAGCCAGTAAGAGTCCATGAGTCATGATGCTCAGGTACCCCCCTTTTAACGTGCAAGCGGTTGACATGAGAGAAGAAGGGCGCCGTCCCAGGCATCAAGCAATAATCATAGCGGGTCAAATGCATGACCTGAATAGATGCGAGAAAGATACATGCCGCTGGGTTAGGCCCGAGCGGCTTGCGGATAATGCAGCCCGAGGGGCTCCCCCAACAAAGTAACCTAAAGGAATGAACAAAAGAGATATATGACGCAGGGACGGACCCACGCGGCCTGGGAATGATGCAGCCCTGGGGGCGCTCCCAGCTGAAAATGAAACTCAAAGGTTGTCACCTGATGATGTTGGAGAGGAATGCTGAAGTAGCGGACGGCACGCTGCGGAAGCCGACCCTTACGAGCCCCCAGGCCCAGGAGCCTCGGGGGGCTCCGGGGGCACATGCGGCTCTTCTTGGGCCATCTCCATCTCTGCCAGGACTGCAGAATGCTCGACCTCCTGAGCCTCCAGAATGCTCCTCAGTAGGCGCTGGTGAGCAGCAACTGCGTTCGGCAGGCCGAAATGCATGCGAACGTAGCTGTGAGGTGGACCCTCACAACGCCCCACGCGCGAAGGCCAGAAGCGCTCTTGAGATGCAGCTCGGTTGAGCCCTAGTACGTCGATGCAGACGCGCAGCCCACCATCCTCGCCTGGATGGGGAGCTACGGCGGGTAAGCGGCGGTTGCCACTCATGACTCTTGACACCTGCAGCTCCTGAATGCTTCTCGCGATGAACTCCGGAGGGCTTGGCCCTCCTTGCCTTGTTCCTTCCTGAGGGAAACATGCTTTGAAACATGCCTCCAAGTGGTTCCCGAGCGCCTCCCTCGTGACCTTGGCAAAGTCGGCGGCCCTCCAGGAGAGAGCCCCCGAGCCTTGCCCAAGGAGGGCGCCGGGCGTGCCTTCCTATGCGACAGAAGGAGGCGCCCCTTGAACGGGCGCGGATCCTGACACAACGCCACTGGAGGGGCCTGCCTCCCCAGGGTTCGGACCGGGTGATGCCTTCTTCTTCTTAGGGACTGCTTCGGGAAGTCTTCCACTCCTGTGATCTGGGTCTTCGATTGTTGCGGCTTGAAAAGCACGCTCAAGAGAACACACCCCCTCTCCTCACAAGGCACCGTGATGACTCCACCGCTTCCTGGCATCTTGAGGACATTGTAGCCATGATGAGTCACTGCCATGAACTTGGCCAGAGCTGGGTACCCGAGGATGGCATTGTATGGCAGACGAAGGTGGGCGACGTCAAAGTCAATGAGCTCGGTGCGGTAGTTGTTGCGCTGCCCAAAGGTGACAGGAAGGCGAACTTGCCCTATTGGAACGGTGGAACCATCAGTGACTCCTGAGAAAGGCTTCGTTGGCTGAAGCTGATCGTATGGCACTTGGAGATTGTTGAACGTCTCGACGGACAGGACGTTGAGTCCTGCTCCGCCATCGATGAGGGTCTTGGTGACTTGCACATTGCTGATGATTGGGGAGCAAAGCATCGGGAGGACTCCGGCCGTGGCTGCGCACTTGAGCTGATCCGCTAAGCTGAACGTGATAGCGCACGCTGACCACCTGAGAGGGCGTGTGGCTTCAAGCTTGGGGAGGATTGTGTTCACCTCGCGAGCAAACTGCTTGAAGATGCGCTGAGAGGCTCGGGCTTGAGCGCCGCCCAGGATGCAAGCGATTGTGCGCGGCTCCTGGAAGCCCCCAGCCCCTTCGTCCTGATGATGATCTTCATTCCTCCTTGGTGGTGGTGGCAGAGGAGGGTGGCCTGCGTTGCCCTGAGGGCGATCCTCACAAGGCTGATCCCTCCAGCCTCCCTCGCGAGGTTGGTCCTGACAGCGGTCCTCGCGAGGTCGGTTGCGCCACCCTTGGCGAGGGCCACGGTCTTCCCATCGTCCTCCACCTTTTCCTCCTCCTCGGCCATAGCCCCGGTCGTTGCGCTCGGGGCGTCGACCGATACGCCCATCTCGCACGGCCCTGAGCTCTTGGCATTTGTTGGTGTTGTGGGTGTGGAGGTCGTGGTACACGCAGTATCGGCTGCCCTTGGATGACTCAGGCTGATCCCTGCCTCGCTTGGTGTCTGGCTCTGCTGCAAGCACATCAGCCTCCTTGCGCTTCACGTCCTTGGCCTTGGGCTTCTTCTCTTCTGGATCGGCAGTCGGAAGCTCGAGGAGGGAGAGATGCCCTTCCTCAGCTCTGGCGCACTTGGTCGCCAAGTTGAATAGCTCCAGGGATGTGCACGGGTCTTCACGGATTGCTAACTCCTCCTTCATCTTGATATCATGCACACCGTTAGAGAAAGCTGAGATGATGGCCTCCTCAGTCACCCTAGGGATCTTGAGGCGAGCATTGTTGAAACGCTGGATGTACTTCTGCAGGGTCTCTCCTGGCTGTCGCTTGATGCGGCAAAGGTCGCTCATGGCCGGGGGCCAGTCGCGAGTGCCTTGGAAGTTGGTGATGAAGTGGGTGCGCATCTTGTCCCAACAGGAAATCGTGCCAAGATCCAGGTTCAGGAGCCAGGTGCGGGCACCGTCCTTGAGCGCCATGGGAAACCAGTTCGCCATGACCTTCTCGTCCCCATTGGCGGCTTCGATGCCCAGCTCGTAGAGCTGGAGGAACTCCGCAGGGCCAGTCGTGTTGTCGTAGCGTGGAGGCTGGTCGGGCTTGAACTTGCCCGGCCATGCTACGCTACGTAGGTCGGCGGTGAAGGCGCGGCAGCCCGTAGTGGCCACAGAAGGCCTTTGGTGACGAAGGGCTTGATCTTGGAGGTCTCCGCGCGCTGCCGCTAGGAGCAGCGCGGGGTCTTGGCGCGCTGGAGCAGGAGCGCGATCATGACGTGCTGGTACAGGGAGCACGCGGGTAGCTTCTTGTGGACGAGGGATCTCTTGGCAGCTCCTTTCTTATCGCACGGGCACCGGACGCGGTGGGTCTCGTGCCGGAGCCGCGCGCCATGGAGCTAGGGCGCCTTCTTGGAGAGGAGGTGGTGGAGGCACCTCCTGATCCACGCCTCCTACGCAGGATGGAGGGCGAGGCAGCGAGAGAGAGGGCATAGGAGAGCCCCCTGCAGCGCTGATGAGCTCGGTGATGCGGGCAAGCCAATCCTCATAGAGGTCGTCGACGGGACAGTAGTGCAGGAGCTCTCGCGCCAGGAGCAGCGCGGCGTGCGCGTCCACGGGGGCGCGACGGGCGTGGGATGGCGAAACGGCTGGAGTTAGCGACGGGGTGGCGGTGCGGCCCTCTCGCCGCACTGAAGGATGCAGGGATGAGGCCTGCTGCTCGTTCCCCGCTGGGCTGGTTGCGGCGTTGGCGGTAGGCGACGGGGAGCGACGGGGGCATCCACTGACGGGCGTCGTCTGGGCGACGGGACTGGCGAGGGCAGCTTGGCGCTCCGTGCGGGCTCGACGAGCGTCAGGCATGGATGCGATGGACGGTGAAGCGCAAGAAGGCGAAAGACGTGATTCCGGCACACCCCTACCTGGCGCGCCAAATATCGGATTTCGGGTTCCGGCAGACCCTTGAGGTTCGAACTCTAGGGTGCGCACAGAGATCACTACCCCTATCGGCTCACGTCTTGTCGCCTCGCTTGAGATCTAGGCTACATGAAGAACAACACAAGGGACACAATGTTTATACTGGTTCAGGCCACCATTGTGGTGTAATACCCAACTCCAGTGTGTGGTGTGTGGATTGCCTCAGGGGCTGATGATGAACAATACCAAGGAAGAACACCCTCGTGAGGGGTGTTCTTGAGGTGGTGTTGTCCCTTCGGATGGGTAGATTCGAGATGCCTCTATACTATGGTGGCTAGCCCTATTTATAGAGCAAGGCCCTGGTCCTCTTCCCAAATATTGAGCGGGAAGGGCACCAGCAATTGGCCATTTTGAAGGGGAACATCTAGTACACTTATCCTGAATAAAGTTGGTCCTCGCCTGCCAAAGGCTCTGACGATGACGCCTTCCTGGGATCCACGATGACCTCCATCATGTCGTTCTGCTGGTCTTGGTCTTGTTGCACCGAAATGGTAACCTTTGCATGATGCATTGGCATGTGCTTGCCCCCTTTGCACCGAAGGGGAAACAAGGACACTGCCCAGGTCGGCGCCCGCCTGGCGCCCGCCTGGTCTCGATTTTCATGGCTTGCGTCGTGGGCACCTCGTGAGGTACCCCGCCTTGATCTCTCCGCCTCCTCGCGAGTCAGCCTGACGAGGTTGTGCCCTAGGAAGCTTCCTATCGTCCGCCTCGCGAGGCTTGGCCCCTCGCGAGGGTCTTGAGCTCGAGTCGATGAAGATGGGCCGCACTGGGCCCCCTACTTGAGCCACGCCGAAGGCCGCAGGTAGGCAAGTCTGGGTACTCCCGTTCCCAGAATGCCGACACTGATGAACGTCGACAAACACGGATGACCATGAAGCCCTAATGGAGATCTAGGGCTAAGGAAGGGAGTATTACCAGGGCCACGCAGCGGCGTAGGAGTATCATAGGATCTCTGGTACGAACAGGGTGATGCAGTGGCCTAGTCGGTGCAGATTCGGGGTTCGACGGTGGCGGCGGTGCTTGAGATCTTCGGGTCTCGAGGAGGAAGATGAGAGGCAAGGGGGGGAATGCAAAGACCCCCCGGCCTTATTTATAAAGAGAAGGGGATAAGTGGTAGGCGCGAGAATCGAGGAGCCTGAAGCGACAAAAGAGGGCGCAACTGTCGCCTTGATTTTTGAGAAATAATTAATGAAGGGAATCTTTATCATCTTTTTACAGAGATGATGTCATGATGATTCACTGCTGCTTTCAGAGGATGACGTCACGGCAGTTTACCAAGGTTGACAAAGGGAAGACATGATGGCGGTTTACAAGAATCAGAAGAAGATGTTCATGGAATTTTTCTAAGTATTTAAGATTGACATGAACAGGTTCAAATCAATCTGGGGCCTAATGTTGAGGATATAACTACTGAGTATAAACCGTCCAGGAGGGGCCAGTACACGCTCAATTGTATTGAAGCCCATGAAGACAAAGATGGTACTTTACTATTGAAGCTTAGAGGCCCAGAGCCCAAAGGCGGATTAGGGCTCATAGTTGTAAACCGCCATAGTTGTATAACTTGTATTGTAAGTTAGGGAAAGGGGGAGACCGAGCCGGACACTTGTATGAGCCGGCCTCGGGGCTCCGTAAACCAGCCGGGCGTCAACTTGTATATATAAAGGGACGACCCGGCGGCGGTTCAGGGACAGGAAAAACAACAACTCGAGACTCAGGCAAAGCGTATTGGCTCCCTGGTCATCGAAACCCAATCAATTCCATCACAACTATACGTAGGCTTTTACCTTCATCGTAAGGGGCCAAACTAGTATAAAACTCTCGTGTCCCTTGTCCGGTTTAACCCCTTCAAGCTAATCTCATTGTGATGGCTCCATGACTAAGTCCTCCCATTAGGACATCTGACGTGTTATTTCCACGACCTTATGCAAGCTGACTCTCCGGGTTGTTGGACTATGTGACTTAGGTCATCAGCATCCGGTGCCCGGACATAAGTGCCCTGAAAGTTGGCCCGAAAAGCATCTTCTAAATCTTCCCAGCTTCTAATGGAGTTCTCTGAGAGTCTATTCAACCAGTGTCGTGCTAGTCCTTTTAGCTTTAGAGGGAGGTATTTAATGGCGTGGAGGTCATCTCGGCGAGCCATGTGAATGTGGAGAAGAAAATCTTCAATCCATACGGCAGGATCCGTCGTTCCTTCGTACTGCTCAATGTTCATGGGTTTAAACCCTTCTAGAAATTGGTGCTGCATTACTTCATCAGTAAAGCACATAGGGTGTGCAGCACCTCTATACTGGGCAACATCGCGATGGAGTTCGGGTGACATCTGCGTTCGGTGCTGACCCTGAACTTGATTATATTCATCGTGTCAGGCCTGATGGTCGTCATCTCATGCTAGGGCACGTCCTCTTGATCCATAGATTGATCTAGTCTGGTCGGCTCTATTGTCCAGGTGCTGATGTAAGTTGTACCTGTAGCCCGGAGTCGTTGTCTCCTTGCCTCTATGGTGAGGGGGCGCGGGCTGATGTTCGGAATGATAAGCAATTTTGTCCCGTCCACGTGGTGGTTGATACGTCTCCAACGTACCTATAATTTTTTATTGTTCCATGCTATTATATTATCCATCTTGGATGTTTTATATGCATTTACATGCTATTTTATATGATTTTTGGGACTAACCTATTAACCTAGAGCCCAGTGCCAGTTTCTGTTTTTTCCTTGTTTTTGAGTTTTACAGAAAAAGAATTCCAAACGAAGTCCAAATGACCTGAAAACTTACGGAGATTGTTTTCTGACCGGAAGAAGCCCACGGAGCATCGGAGATGGACCAGAAGAGTCCCGAGGCTACCAAGAGAGTGAAGGTCATGCCCTACCCCCTGGACGCGCCCCCTACCTTGTGGCTGCCTCGTGGACCACCCTGACTTGTTCCCGACGCCAACACCTCTTATATATCCCCAAACTTCCAGAACAGAACCTAGATCGGGAGTTCCGCCGCCGAAAGCCTTTGTAGCCACCAAACACTAATCGAGGCCCTGTTCCGGCGCCATGCCAGAGGAGGGAATCATCACCGGTGGCCATCTTCATCCTACGCCTCCCATGGATTGATAAACCTTAGGTCATCCACTTGAGGGAAATTTGCTACTATCCTA
This sequence comes from Triticum aestivum, assembly GCF_018294505.1. NCBI lineage: Eukaryota > Viridiplantae > Streptophyta > Magnoliopsida > Poales > Poaceae > Triticum > Triticum aestivum. The sequence goes on from NC_057813.1 coordinate 558,701,960, forward strand.
TAAAACTCTGCGCTTGGAGGCCCAACACGAGACTACAAGAAGAAGGTTGCGTGGTAGAGATCAAGCTCTTTTCTGGCGCCGTTGTCGGGAAGGCTAGGTAAGCGACACTCACATCCAGTCAATGAAGCTCTTTTCTAGCACCGTTGCCGGGGAGGTTAGTGCTTGAAGGTATATCTTTAGATCTTGCAATTGAAACTTTTAGTTTCTTGTTTTATCACTAGTTTAGTCTATAAAAGAAAAGGTACAAAAAATGGAATTGAGGTTGCCTAATATGCTTCATCTCTTTAATGTCTTCTGTGAAAATGATGGAAAGGAAAATTGTTCTCAAGTGTTAGAAGAAGAATGCATTAAAATGTTTGGCACTAAATCTTTGAATGATGAGCATGATTGCAATGTTGTTAATTTGAATTCTTTGAATATCCGTGATGCTAATGATATGAAAAGCTACAAGCTTGGGGTTGCTATGTTTGATGAAGATGATATTTTTTGTCCCCCAAGTTTTGATGAGAAAAGTTATTATGATGATAGCATGCCTCCTATTTATGATGATTATATTGATAATAGTGGATTTGGAGAGGTCATGACTTTATTTAGTAATGAATCCACTATTTCGGAAGAGGTTCCAATTGATTATGAGAACAAAGTTGCTATCTATGATGATTATTGTGATGACATGTATGCTATAAAGAATAATGATAACTATGAAACTTGTCTGTCGGATTTTGGGATCCAGCAACCCTTGATAGGTTCAAACTCTAGGGTGCATGTGGAGATCCCAACCTTCCCAGCCTGCCTACTCGCGATCCTCCCTAGCCTAGCGCGTCGAGCTCACAGAGACACAAAGGCACAAAGAGTTATACTGGTTCGGGCCACCGTTGTGGTGTAATACCCTAATCCAGTGTGGTGTGGTGGATTGCCTCTAGGAGCTATGGATGAACTAGTAGAAGGATGAACAAGCCTCAGGAGGTGAGGTGTTCTTGAGCTGGTGTGGTGCTCGAGTTGGAATGGATCTCTCTCCCACTATGGTGGTGGCTAAGTCCTATATACAGTGGCCTTGGTCCTCTTCCCAAATATGAGTTGGAAGGGATTCCACAACGGAAGGATTTGAAATGGGACAAGTAGTACAGTTTATCCCGACAAAAGTAGTCTTCGCCTGCGAAAAGCCTCTGGTCGTGACACTGCGGTGGGCTCGGGGATGACCTCCGTCCTTCCATCCTGGCGGTCTTGGTCTTGTTGCACCAGAATGGAAACCTTTGGCTGATTCCTCGGGACCCTGCGCATGCGGCTTGCCTCCCTTGCACCGAAGGGGAAACCTGCGCTCTGCACCCGCCTGGCGCCCGCCTGCCCTTGGTCGTCATGGCTCACGTCAGCTATGCCTCATGAGGTAGCTGCATAGAACTCTCCGCCCCTCAGGAGCCCTCCTAAGGAGGCCAACTCCTTCGGGGGTCTTGGCGTCGTCCCCCTCATGAGACTTGTCCCCTCGCGAGGATCTTGCGGTGTTGGTGCTGAAGCTGGGCCGTACAGGCCGTCGATGGAGCCACGTGGTGGGTCACAGGTAGGCAGGACTAGATACCCCCAAGTCCAGGACGCCGACAGTAGCCCCCGGGCCCAAGGCGCGCTCGGATTTGTCTTCCAGGCGAAGCCAAAAGGCAAGGGCGGAGCGCCACGGGTGTCGGTGTCAATACTGGCGGATCTCGGGTAGGGGGTCCCGAACTGTGCATCTAAGGCTAATGGTAATAGGGGGCGAGGGACACAATGTTTACCTAGGTTCGAGCCCTCTCTATGGAGGTAATACCGTACTTCCTGCTTGATTGATCTTGATGAATATGAGTATTACAAGAGTTGATCTACCACAAGATCGTACTGGCTAAACCCTAGAAGTCCAGCCTATGAGGTTATGATTGTCTCTAAACCCTAGTAGTCCAAACCCTCTTGTTTATATAAACACCGGGGGGGCTAGGGTTGTACAAAGTTGGTTACAGAGAAAGGAATCTATATATCCGAATCGCCAAGCTTGCCTTCCACGCAAAGGAGAGTCTCATCCGGACATGGGACAAAGTCTTCTATCTTGTATCTTCATAGTCCAATAGTCCGGCCAACGTATATAGTCCGGCTGTCCCAGGACCCATTAGTCCAGGACTCCCTCAGTAGCCCCTGAACCAGGCTTCAATGACGATGAGTCCGGTGCGCAGATTGTCTTCGGCATTGCAAGGCGGGTTCCTTCTCTGAATACTCCAACATAGTCTTCCGAACATCGGGAACATGTCCGGCTCCGCAAAACAAGTACCACACATAACCATAGAAAGTATAATATTCCATGAGTCTAATCCGCTGACAACTTTTCGTAGCGTGACATCATGCCACTGTGCGGTCATTATTCAAACCGTTTTTTAGTCAGCCGCTCCGTATTTTGAGGTGCGGTTTCATTGGCACGTCTTGTCGAAGTAGAGATTGTGTCCCCTTATCATGGGATTCTCATCAATACGGGCATGGGTAACCCAACCGTGTCATCTACACGATGCTTGGGGAATAGGCGGATTTTAAGGCGATGGGGGAGGCGCATGACCTTTGCTGTCTTTATAAGGGGATAAGGATTCATCCTCGTTCACCCACGCCTTCTCCTTCCTCTGCCCATCCATTCTCGAGCTCCAGCGCCCAAGCTCTCACCTTCTCCTCCCGAAAAAGCACTCCAATCATGTCCAGATCCGGAGCTGGAGGCAAGTGGATGGCCTCCTCCAACAAGAAGGAGGACATCAAGAAGCTCCGGGAGGGCGGGCACTTGGCCAAGGACATCACTCATCGACTTCCGGCCAAGTGACAGATTATCCCCACCCCGGAGCCCCAGGAAAGGGTGGTGTTTCTCACCCACTTCGTCCGCGGGCTGGGATTCCCCCTCCACCTGTTTGTTCGCGGACTGATGTTCTACTATGGGCTAGACTTCCATGACTTGGCCCCCAACTCCATCCTCAACATCTCGGCATTTATTGTCGTGTGCGAGGCCTTCCTCCACATCCCACTTCACTTCGGCCTACGGCTAAAGACCTTCAATGTGAAGCCAAAGGTGGTGAGCGGCCAACAAGCAGAGTGCGGAGGCGCCATGGTGGGCAAGATGCTAGATGTCACCTGGCCTGAAGGCTCCTTTGTGGAGACTGTAAAGGGGTGGCAATCGGGGTGGTTCTACATCACCAAGCCACGCGGCACCAACTGCGTGGCGACCCCCGAATTCCGATCCGGAGTCCCCATGCGGCTCACCTCCCGGCAAGAGAAGGGCCTGGCCTGGAGCTAAGCAGAAGAGCTGACTGGGCTCCACTTTGTGTCCAAAACATGATAAGCAAGAGAATCAAGCTTGTCAACGTGGTCCAGGTTATGCTCTTCCGCCGGATTCTTCTGTGCTAGAGTCGGACTTATAATTTGTGGGAGTTCGACCCGGCCAAGCACCAGACGCTGCTAGAGGTCTTCGGTATGATGCACGAAGATGTCTGGAAGGTGCTCTTTAAGGCCAGCGAGGTACCACCACCCACGAACGAAGATCGTGGGCTTAGCGCAAAACGCCGGGCTAATCCGGTAAGTTCTCTCATGTTTGCAAGGTATATCCTTTACTGGCATATCTGAGGGAGGAAGCAAAGCCTCCCTACCAATCTTTCAGGCCTAGGTAAAGATAGCGAAGCAGATTAACTGTCCGGCTCTGCTGCCCGAAGATCCAGAAACGCCTCTTCTGGCGAAATGTTGTTTCCGGTGCCTTATGAGGTGCCGGAGAAGAAGGCCAACAAGACGACCAAGGGGACCAGAGATGGTCTCCGACGCAAGGGCACTTCGGACGTGACGTCCGAAGACGCCAAGACGCACTCCTCTGCCAAAGACGACGAGGAAGAGGAGGAGGAAGAGGAAATCCATTCCCCCTGTTGGGGGGAGAAAGAAGAGGAAGGCCTCCACGCAGGGGGAGGCCAAGGCATCCAAGAAGGGAAAACCTTCCCGTCCGGACTACTCCGCAGCGGCCACTAACAGCAACAAGGAGTGGGTGCCCAGGGTCAAGCCCCTAGCTGGCTCATAAGTGTCCGGACACAGTAATATATCCGGCATTTTTTACTTTATTGTTTTTAATGTGTTGGATTGTGCACTTGCAGTCTGGCTCAGTCCCACGTCAAGCTTCCCCCTCTTCAGAGGGATCGGTGGACCCGTCGGCGATGAACAGCGGGTCCCTTCTGACGGCCTCCTCCCCCAAGGCCGCAAACAACACCTAGGTGTTGTCTCGAAGGATCCCAGGCCAAGGGGAGGCCGTCTCGGTGATGTCGGAGGATAAAACCCCGATTGCCGAACACATGGGGGGAAAGACCCCTACGGACACCGGCGATGGGCGCCGCATCCAATTCGGCCCCCAGCTGGATACAGCTCCGGAGACCCAGGTGGCTCCGGATTCAGGCAGGCCGCCTCTTCCAAAAGAGGGAGTGAGCCACCTCCACTAGTGACCTTTGTCCATCCAGAGGCACCGGATAGATTGTTGGAAGCGCTACGAGGCGCTTCCATTGTTGAAGAACACCGTACTCTTATGAGTACGCTGATCGAGAAGATTCAGTCTGCAAAAATCGGACTGACCGAAGCCTGCACTAGCCTTCTAACAGGCTTTGAGGTAAGTAATGTAATTGTAAAAAGGAATACCACAGTGCGGACAATAGCCCCTGATGCTCTATTTGGTGTTCGAAAAAAAACCGAACAGAGGATCAAATAACTTTCACAGGAGTCTAACATAAGATGTCTATGTGAATAAGTAGGCATCGCTGCTGGCTGCTGCCGCTCATACTGCGAAGGTCTCCGGACTGAAGCAGAACCTGGAGCGGGCCGAGGGAGAGCTCAGCCTTGTGAAGAAGGAGCTTGAAGAAAGCAGAGGTATGTAGTAACCTACATGTATATTTAGGAAGGATGAATGGTTTGTGCTGATTAAAGTGTCATGAACTTTATTAGGGCCACAACCGAGGTGGTGGCCCTCAAGAAGGTGTTAGCCGAGGCCGAGGACAAAGCGGACAAGGAATGCGCCGCGCGCGAGAAGCAGGAGGCCCGAGTCTGCGAGGTCCAACAAGAGCTCCAGGACGCCGTCAAGATGTACGAGTCCTTGGAGCGTGATTCAAAGACTCGAGAGTCCGAACTTGCCAAGGCTTGCTAGAGCGCACAAGATGCCCGAGCCAAAGCCCAGAGCACCCTCCAGGAAATCCAGGCAGCCAAGAAGATTGCGGCAGGTAAGGCTTTTATTATGCAAGGAAAGTATGTGAAGGAAACGTTCCTTTTGCTTACCCGAATTTGGAGTTCTCCAGGAGCGTTTGCGGATCTGCCGCACAGCATATCAGATGCTGCAGAGTTCTATCGAGCCGAAGAAGGGAGCTCTACGAAGAAGCTGTTCTGGTCTCAATACCTTGGACCAGAACATCCCGTGCCCTCTAGCGACTAGCTGAAATAGCTGGCCGAGCTGCACAAGGCGGCCGAACTGGCCATGAAGGACATAATAATCCGGCTATGGCCTGCCGAGCCCATGCCCAGTAGCTACTTTGGACTTGTGAAGCAGCTTGTCAGTGCCTGCCTGCAATTGGAAGTCATAAAGCGCTCGGTTTGCATTGAATGTGTGTGGATGGCCTTTGCCCGTGCTAAGATGCATTGGGCGAAGATGGATGCCACAAAGCTGATGAACGAGGGGCTGCCTGTGGGCAAGGAGCGTCGTCGACCCGAACTATACTATGACAGTGTCCAGGAGGGATCCCACCTTGTGGCGGAGCAATGTGCCAAGGATATCATATTCCCGTGAAAACATTCATGTTATCCTGTCCTATAATATGAAAACAAGGTTGTTATGTAATATAATGCTTGTTTATTTAAAATTTTACCTCCTGTGTGGCCGTTTATGAAATCTGAGAGTGGGCCAGTCGTCGGCTTCTGCCCCCACGTAGCTAATACAGGGGTGTTCGGGATAAATCTAGACACTCTTTATCCAAGTTTTTCGTCCTTTAAGGAGGTCTTTAGCACAACAAACAAGGTAATCAGACTATACGGCTTTATCACCCTCACTTAGCCATAGGAGCTCAATAATTTTAAATTTTGGCGCAACCCCTAGTATTCGGAAGGCCGAACTTGTGGCGCTATACACGCCTAATCGGACAAAAACCGATTCCTCGCGTAAAGCGGAAAAAATCTCTAAGGATTTGAAACCTCTCGAACAGCAGACCAGCTCTCGCCGCATCATGACAGTCAGTTTTCGGCTTTCTCTACTGAGGTGCTCGTCCGGAAGAACCGGGACACAATCGTAGTAGTTCTCCTTTACTACCCTAGCCGATATAGCAAAACGTAAGGTAGTAAGCACAGGAGTCGGGCAACCCAACTATTGACCAAAGACATGATTCGGAGACGATGCATATAATGCTATAAGTTCGGGGTGCTGAACTGTACTAGAAAAGTGTTCCGACTTTCCTGCCCTGTTATGGGGTACAATGAAGCCCCTGGCGAATTGAGGCATACCAGAATGTACGGGTGCAATTAATAATAAATACAAAGACAAGGGAAAAAATTAAGTAATAAGCTCACACTGCAAATTATTTTCCATTGTAATTTGATTAATACGCCAAGCCGTATGTGTACAAGTAGTGCGATAAGCAAATAAGGCTATTTAACATGCCACGACCAAGAGCGAGCTGCGTGCGGGTATTTAAAACAGGTATGACGATCATTAGCAGAGACCACCTGGGTATTCCCTTGTATGCTAAAGCCCCTTGCCTTCTTGGTGTATCCGTCCCGCGATGGGTCCGATGATCAGGTTATCAAAAAAAAGCCTCGAGAAGGGAAAAAACCTGAAACAAAGAGAAAAAGTGAAGGTATGCAGATCCAGGGACGGTTGAGCCGCATTGTGGACCGTGGTCTAGTTGTGCCTCTGTCCATGCCCATGGTATTTTAAGTGCGTAGTTATGTACGCGCAACACAAATTTCACCGCTTGATTGGGACTAGGACGAAGGCCGAATTGCTAGTTGAGCTCTGGACGAGCCGGACGGTCCTGCTGCAGAGTAGTTCAGACTCGCTTGACGGTGTCCGGGGGCTTTATTGTCGAATTGAGGTTCTGCCTAAGAAGGCTCCTCTGTACTTCTGTTGCAAGGGTCGCGGTGTGCTCCTCAGTACGGAGGGAGCGCTCCATATTTCCATTGACTGTTAGAACACCGCGAGGTCCGGGCATAGTGCAGCACCGCATTGAATCGAGCAAATGTGGTTCGTCCGAGCAAGTGCATGATAACCACTGCGGAAGGGGACGATGTCGAAGATTAACTCTTCGCTTCGAAAATTATCCGGGGATCCGAAGATCACTTCCAGTGTGATTGAGCCCGTACAACAGGCCTCTACACCTGGTATGACACCTTTAAAGGTGGTTTTTGTGGGCTTGATCCTTGAAGGATCGATGCCCATTTTGCACATTGTATCCTAATAGAGCAGGTTCAGGCTGCTACCACCTGCCATGAGGACTCATGTGAGGTGGAATCCATTAATAATTTGGTCAGGGACCAGTGCAGCTGAACCGCCATGATGGATACTGGTCGGATGGTCCCTGCGATCGAAGGTGATCGGACAGGAGGACCATGGGTTGAACTTTGGGGCGACTTGCTCCATCGCGTAGATGTCCCTGAGTGTGCCATATAGGTAGGTATGGTGGACACTCATGGAAGAAACTTGGTTCAAGGAATTTGGATGCATAAGCAGTATTGCCACTTAGTACAGATATTTTGGCTAGCAAAGGATTCTAAAAAAAGCAAGCACCACATGTTGGAGGATCTATAACAATATAACTTCTATACAAATACACCCAAGCATAACTCATTACGTTGTCTTCCTTGTCCAACTTCAACTAATTTTCTCAGGTTTGAAAATAATTAATGGGGCTCACAATCATAGAAGATGTCTAGGATAGTATATTTATATGTGAAATTTCTCTTCCTTCAATAATCTTTCATGAATTGTTCAAGTGACCAATACAATGCTTGCTAACCTTCAATAAATTTACTACCTCTACTTCTTAGATGTGAAGTCATTACTCCCAACGGGGTAAGCATATGAAACATAAATAATTTTAGATTTATAACATTCAACTCATTCAACCATTTACTCATAGGATATAAGTGAAGCACATGAGTAAATGACAAACTACTCCAAAAAGATATAAGTGAAGATCAATGAGTAGTTAAATAATTATGTAGCTATGTGAAGACTCTATATCATTTAAGAATTTCAGATTTTGGTATTTTATTCAAACAGCAAGCAAAACAAAACAAAATGACATTTGAAGGATAGCACAACTCATGTGAAGAAGCAAAAACTTAGGTTCAACCAATACTAACCGATGATTGTCGAAGAAGAAAGGTGTGATGCCTACCGGGGCATCGCCAAGCTTGTATGCTTGAGACTTCTTGAAATATTATCTTGGGGTGCCTCGGGAATCCCCAAGCTTGACCTTTTGTGTCTCCTTAATTCCTTTTATATCTCGGTTTCCTAAATCTCGAAAGCTTCATCCACACCAAACTCAACAAGAACTCCTGAGATGAGTTAGTATAAACCAATGCAAAAACCTTATCATTTTCTACTGTAACAAATTACTAAAATTATTATTCAACATTGCATATTAAATGTCTCTGCATATTTAATACTCCTATCCTAAAATAGAATCATTAAACAAGCAAACATATGCAAACAATGCAAACATAACAGCAATCTGCCAAAACAGTATAGTCTGTAAAGAATGCAAGATTCATCATACTTCCCTAACTCCAAAAATTATGAGAAAATAATAAGCTGTAGAAGATTTATCAGGGCTCAATATGCAAAAAAATTCAATATTATATGATTCTCTGAATTTTCTAGGGAATTTTTGCAACAGCGGTAAACTTTCTGTTTTGAAACAGCTACATGTATACTTGCAAAATAAGCATGGTAAAGGCTATCCTTGACATTTTTATTGGAAATATAGATGCAAAATATTATTATAAATAACAGAAAGCAAATACTAAAAAAATAAAATGACGCTCCAAGCAAAACACATATCATGTGGTGAATAAAAATATAGCTCCAAGTAAAGTTACCGATGAACGAAGACGAAAGAGGGGATGCCTTCCGGGGCATCCCCAAGCTTAGGCTCTTGGTTGTCCTTGAATATTACCTTGGGGTGGCTTGGGAATCCCCAAGCTTAGGCTCTTGCCACTCCTTATTCCATAGTCCATCGAATCTTTACCCAAAACTTGAAAACTTCACAACACAAAACTCAACACAAAACTCGTAAGCTCCATTAGTATAAGAAAATAAAATCACCACTTAGGTACTGTTGTGAACTCATTCTAAATTCATATTGGTGTAATATCTACTGTATTTCAACTTCTCTATGGTCCATACCCTCCGATACTAGTCATAGATTCATCAAAATAAGCAAACAAGACATAGAAAACAGAATCTGTCAAAAACAGAATAGTCTGTAGTAATCTGTATCATTCGAATACTTCTGTAACTCCAAAAATTCTGAAATAAATCGCTGGACCTGACAAATTTGTCTATTAATCATCTGCAAAAATAATCAACCTAAAATCACTCTCCAGTAATAAATGGCAGCTAATCTCGTGATCGCTAAAGTTTCTGTTTTTTACAGCAAGATCACAAAGACTTCACCCAAGTGTTCCCAAAGGTTCTACTTGGCACTTTAGTGAAACAAAAGCTATAGAACATGATTACTACAGTAGCGTAATCATGGGGGCACACAAAAATAGTAATGGTAAATATTGGGTTGTCTCCCAAAAAGCGCTTTTCTTTAATGCCTTTCTAGCTAGGCATGATGATGACAATGATGCTCACATAAAAGATAAGAATTGAAACATAAAGAGAGCATCATGAAGAATATGACTAGCATATTTAAGTCTAACTCACTTACTATGCATAGAGATTTTGTGAGCAAACAACTTATGGAAACAATAATCAACTAGCATAGGAAGGTAAATCAAGCATAGCTTCAAGATTTTCAACACATAGAGAGGAAACTTGATATTATTGCAATTCCTACAAGCATATGTTCCTCCCTCATAATAATTTTCAGTAGCATCATGAATGAATTCAACAATATAACCAGTACCTAAAGCATTCTTTTCATGATCTACTTTCATAGAAATTTTACTACTCTCCACATAAGCAAATTTATTCTCATCAATAGTAGTGGGAGCACACTCAACAAAATAATTATCATGTGAAGCATAATCCAATTGAAAACTAAAATCATGATGACAAGTTTCATGGTTATCCTTATTCTTAATAGCATACAAGTCATCACAATATTCATCATAGATAGCAACTTTGTTCTCATAATCAATTGGAACCTCTTCCGAAATAGTGGATTCGTCACTAAATAAAGTCATGGCCTCTCCAAATCCACTTTCATCAATATAATCATCATAAATAGGAGGCATGCTTTCATCATAATAAATATTCTCATCAAAACTTGGGGGACAAAAAATACCATCTTCATCCAACATAGCTTCCCCAAGCTTGTGGCTTTGCATATCATTAGCATCATGGATATTCAAGGAATTCATACTAACAACATTGCAATCATGCTCATCATTCAAAGATTTAGTACCAAACATTTTATAGACTTCTTCTTCTATCACTTGGGAACACTTTTCCTTTCCATCATTCTCATGAAAGATATTAAAAAGATGAAGCGTATGAGACAAACTCAACTCCATTTTTTATAGTTTTCTTTTATAAACTAACCTAGTGATAAAACAAGAAACAAAAAGATTCGATTGCAAGATCTAAAGATATACCTTCAAGCACTCACCTCCCCGGCAACGGCGCCAGAAAAGAGCTTGATGTCTACTACACAACCTTCTTCTTGTATACGTTGTTGGGCCTCCAAGTGCAGAGGTTTGTAGGACAGTAGCAAATTTCCCTCAAGTGGATGACCTAAGGTTTATCAATCCGTGGGAGGCATAGGATGAAGATGGTCTCTCTCAAACAACCCTGCAACCAAATAACAAAGAGTCTCTTGTGTCCCCAACACACCCAATACAATGGTAAATTGTATAGGTGCACTAGTTCGGCGAAGAGATGGTGATACAAGTGCAATATGGATGATAGATATAGGTTTTTGTAATCTGAAATTATAAAAACAGCAATGTAACTAATGATAAAAGTGAGCGTAAGCAGAATTGCAATGGTAGGAAACAAGGCCTAGAGTTCATACTTTCACTAGTGCAAGTTTTCTCGACAATAATAACATAACTGGATCATATAACTATCCCTCAACATGCAACAAAGAGTCACTCTAAAGCCACTAATAGCGGAGAACAAATGAAGAGATTATGGTAGGGTATGAAACCACCTCAAAGTTATCCTTTCTGTTCTATCTATTCAAGAGTCCGTAGTAAAATAACATTAAGCTATTCTTTCTGTTCAATCTATCATAGAGTTCATACTAGAATAACACCTTAAGACACAAATCAACCAAAGCCCTAATGTCACCTACATACTCCATTGTCACCTCAAGTATCCGTGGGCATGATTATATGATATGCATCACACAATCTCAGATTCATCTATTCAACCAACACAAAGTACTTCAAAGAGTTCCCCAAAGTTTCTATCGGAGAGTCAAGACGAAAACATGTGCGAACCCCTATGCATAAGTTCATTGAACCCGCAAGTTGATCACCAAAACATACATCAAGTAGATCACGTGAATATCCCATTGTCACCACAGATAAGCACGGAAAGACATACATCAAGTGTTCTCAAATCCTTAAAGACTCAATCCGATAAGATAACTTCAACGGGAAAACTCAATCCATTACAAGAGACTAGAGGGGGAGAAACATCATAAGATCCAACTATAATAGCAAAGCTCGTGATACATCAAGATCATAACACCTCAAGAACACGAGAGAGAGAGAGAGAGAGAGCAAACACATAGCTACTGGTACATACCCTCAGCCCCGAGCGTGAACTACTCCCTCCTCATCATGGAGAGCGTTGGGATGATGAAGATGGCCACCGGTGAGGTATCCCCCGTCCGACAGGGTGCTGAAACAGGGTCCCGAGAGGTTTTTGGTGGCTACAGAGGCCTGCGGTGGCGGAACTCCCAGTCTATTGTTGTCCTTGATGTTTTTAGGGTATATGGAGATATATAGGCGAAAGAAGTCGGTCAGGGGAGCCACGAGGGCCCCACAAGGGTGGGGGCGCACCCAGGGGAGGTGGGCACGCCTCCCTGCCTCGTGGCTTCCACGAAGCTTCTCTGACATGCACTCTAAGTCCCCTGGATTGCTTTCGTTCCAAAAATAACTTTCCTGAAGGTTTCATTCCGTTTGGACTCCGTTTGATATTCCTTTTTTTCGAAACACTGAAATAGGCAAGAAAACAACAATATGGGTTGGGCCACCGGTTAATAGGTTAGTCCCAAAAATAATATAAAAGTGTATAATAAAGCCCATAATCATCCAAAACAGATAATATAATAGCATGAATGCTTCATAAATTATAGATACATTGGAGACGTATTAGCATCCCCAAGCTTAATTCCTGCTTGTCCTTGAGTAGGTAAATGATAAAGGAAAGAATTTATGAAGTGTGAATGCTAGCAGGTACACAAGTTTGATCAATGATAATTCCAATCACCTTTTTAGCATGATTATATGTCATAATAGTAGTTCATCTCATAAAACTTCTCAAGATCATGTAACAAGCTATTCACATGTTAAAGCATAGACCATAAACTTTCTTGAAAACTAGCAAACTTCATTCTCAGTCATCAAACAATTACAATTCATCTTATTTCCAGGAAGGGTCTATGTCAGAGCTTTGATTTAGCAAACTCCACATACTCAACTATCATATAGTCTTCCATGATTGCTACCTCTCAAAGCATATTCTTAGAACAAATAGCATCCATCGAACACAGAGAAAGATAGGGGCTTAGTGTTTCGCCTCCCAACTCACTTATCATATAGATAATTGTCAACAATAATAATTCATGATCAAATATATTTGCATGGCCATATATGCTTAGATCTTTCCCCAACACACGATGCTTGCCAACTAGAGAGTGGGTAGGAATGAGAAGGAATACTACTGACTCTTGCATAAAAGTAAAAGATAGGCCCTTCGCAGAGGGAAGCAGGGATTTGCAGAGGTGCCAGAGCTCGATTTTGAAATAGAGATGAAAATAATTTTGAGAGGTATGCTTTCATTGTCAACTTAACAACCAAGAGTTCCCAATATCTTCCATACTACATACATTACAGGCGGTTCCCAAACAGAATGGTAAAGTTTTTACTCCCCCTCCACCAACAATTATCAATCCGTGGCTTGCCCGAAACAACGGGTGCCTCCAACTAACATCAATCCTGGGGGAGTTTTGTTTGCAATTATTTTTGGTCTGATTTTGATCTTTTGATCATGGGACTGGGCATCCCAGTTGCCAGCCATTTTTCTCGTGAATGATGAGCGGAGTCCACTCATCGTGAGAATAACCCACCTAGCATGGAAGATACTAACAGCCCCTAGTCGCTACATGAGCGATTCGGGCATAAAAACAGATTATTATTTGAAGGTTTAGAGTTTGGCACATGCAAATTTACTTGGAACGGCAGGTAAATACCGCATATAGGTAGGTATGGTGGACACTCAGGGAAGAAACTTGGTTCAAGGAATTTTGATGCACAAGCAGTATTCCCACTTACTACAGATATTTTGGCTAGCAAAGGACACTACTAGAAAAACCCCTACTAATGGCGCACCTAATTTGGACATTAATGGCGCATCAGTGGTGCGCCATTACTAGCACGCCATTAGTAATTTTTACTAATGGCGCACCACTGGTGCGCCATTAGTATCTGGTATACTAATGGCGCACCACTGGTGCGCCATTAGTATAGGCCAGGGTGCGCCATTAGTATGCCTCCCAGGGGCCATGTATACCCAGGTGCTTTGGCATACTAATGGCGCACCACAACGGGATGCGCCATTAGTGACCACGGCATACTAATGGCGCACTCTCCTGTGATGCGCCATTAGTATGCTTTGTCATACTAATGCCGCACTGTCATGTGATGCGCCATTAGTATGTATATTAGGTTTTTATTTTTTTTATTTTCTGTTTTTTGCACAGGTTACAAAATGTATAATTTGACAAAATATAGACAGCACACATCAACAACAGATTCATCGAATACAATAGAAGATTAGTCTTTGAATACAATTCATCATATTAGTCTCCGAATACAATTCATCATATTAGTCTCCAAATTGAAAAGACCGAACAAAGATAGAACATTATATTACAAGTCTCGAGACCGCGAGTAGCGAGTTTGTCTTCACATTACAAGTCGATATCGATCATCTAAACTACCATCACATAGAAGAGAGCTGCGGTCATCACGATGAGCATCATCACGATGAAACTCGTCTTCATCCGGTTCCTCCAACGCTCCCTCCCCTCTCCCGCTAGATAGCGGGCGTATCTAGATTCGGCCTCGGCCCTAGTGCTGTACCCTTTGTAACTGTTACCGCTGAATCGGTGAACCTGTCTCCGACACTCCTCCCAGTCATCGTAGACTCCGGGAACCTTACCCTTGTACACGACATACGTCGGCATCGCTATGCACTAGCCAAACGAAACGTTAGTACCAATTCACAGACAATACATAAGCAATATATAAGTATGCAACAGAACGATCGGAAGAGAAAAGCAAGACATTAATAGCATCGATTACATCTAAGTTGAACGACTCTCGAAACCAAAGAGACATACTACAAGTTCATTAAAGTTTAATTACAACATGAGCCAATCGATGTTTCAGAACTAGAAACAGCATCACTGCTTTCGACTCGACTCAAGGGACCGGAGCGTGGATGAAGCCGCCGTCTATCATGGGAGTCATGAAATAACGGTCGTTGTCAGCCTGCATTTGTAGCATTGTGTCGATGTCACTGTTGGACGGTTGATTGTTGAGGTAGAACTGCCCCGAGGTACGAAGGACATCTTGATGGATGATTTCCGCAAACTCCGACTGGATGCGAAAGAATTCTTGTCGGAGGTCCGCGTCCTGGATTGCCGACACGCGCTTTGCCCAATCTTTGAGTTTACTCGGTAGCAGAAGTTGATGATGGTCCCGTACGATCGCCCGCATGTGATGGATGGCGTAGTAGGCACCCTTTTGACCGCCAGGCGGCTGCTTGACGCAGCAGAACATCGTATTGTGGGAGAACACGTGCTTGTCGTACTTATGAATAGGCCTGGTGAAGGTGCCTCCAGATTTGACGTAGTCGGGGAGAACATCATCAAGAACCTTCTTGACATTTGTGTAGTCTACGTTCGACTGACGGTCCGGGTCGAAATACGTGGCCATGGAATATTTGGGGCTTAGGAGGATGAGCATGCAACGTGTGTCACTGCAGAAAACACGGAATGTTAAAAGAAAAACGATCGAAATCTAAGAATTCATATGTTACGAGGCGGTTGAGGGGAGGACTTACTCAGGAAAGTAAGGCACGAGGAAGTTATCCTTATCTTGGTTTGCCAGAATGACGCCTTCGAGGTAAGAACTCACGACTTGCCGGTCCCCAGCGCTGCCCAAGATCTTGGCACGCATGTAGAAGGGGTCGACTATCACAATGTCCGGGGTCTTGTCGCGAATGATCCGCATCTCCATACTCAGCGAAAATAGCCGAACGAAGGTGTAGTGCAGCGGATGAAGGTTCAACATAGCGTGGATGTCATCAAAACGCAGGACGATCGTACGCCCGATGGAGTTATCGACAAAGCCCTTGCCCTCTGGCACCTTGGCCGCGAAAACCGGGTATGCCACAACCTTCTCTCTGAGACGCCGCTTCTCCAAAGAAAGAACACTGTCATGCAGACTCCGCATAGCACCGGTTGCAGCATTGAGCATATTTGTCGGTAGCATCGCCCTACCCGCCACATGCACCCTCCTCGAGATATCCTGCGGTGAAGGTGGCCCGTCCTGAGCACGGATCGTACTCGGTGCCGGCTGGCTCGCACCCTTCTTAGTCTTTCTTTTGCGTGCCTTCTTCTTCTCCTGTAATGGGACCGAGTTCTGCTCACAGACCGCCTTCTTGAGTGTGTTGGGGCTGATAATATTTCGCACCTCGCCTATCTGAGGCTCGGTGAAGTCGGCAGCTGGAGGCGTCTCCTGAGAGCTGAATGCCAAACGGCGCCTGTTGCAACTTGGCTTCTCCGCGGTACCAGCTAGATCGCACACGTCTTTTGTTGGGTTTGGTTCTTGAGAAGGAGGCCCCATGAAGTCGCCATCGTACCCATGATAGGCAAAGTACAGATCGACGTTGCCAAATGTATCATCGTCGTCGTCGTTGTCGTTCTGATCCTGTGCCATATGCATGTTTGGATCCAGTGGCATAGGGATGTCCGGCACCGTTGCGGCGGTCTTGCCATGGGGCCGACTTGGCGCCGGCACGACTGGCGGTGTTGTCTTTGGGGTGGTGTCCCCCGCCCCCAAACGAATCTTGCTCTTCGGCCAAAGCAGGGGCCAGCTCAGGCAGGCGCTGAGGGTCATCATGTCATCATCGTCGGTCCCGACGGGTCGAATCGGAGGTAACAAGTCGTCGCAGCCTGGCAGCACCCGAACCAGTTGAACCCTAAACAAGTTGGGTGGCATCTGGGTACCGTGGAACAAGGGGTTGCCCGGTTGAATGATTTTGCCCTTGGCGACATCGACCAACTCGTTGTTCACGAAGTGGAGGAGAGTGCACGGAACGTCGGCGGCGCCCTGCGAAAACATGTAGGGCGTCAGGGATGCCCAGTCAAAGGCAAGGAGATGAAGTCCTCGGCCGAGAGAGGCTTAATTAGTTACCGTGATGATGGCGTCGAGCTCCGCTAATGTCGACGCACCGCCAACGGCGGGCGTGCAGTTGACGGAGGTGCCGCTTGCTGTAGAGGTGCCGGCCGGCGTACACCCGGGTGCATTAAGCTCCCGTGCCGGCGTCGGAGACACCAATGTCGCCTCCGCCGGAGGCACCAATGGCCCCGCCATCGCATTATGCGAGTTGCTGGCCGTGAAGCTAGGAATCGGGGGCGGCCATGATGGCCGCCCGCAATCCATGCACTCAACCCCGAGATCAAGGTAGGCACAATGGCGGTGATCGTCGCTCCGAGTCGTTGTTCCACTTGCTCTTGGACAATCTCTGGAATCCGCGCCACATGTGCCTTGAGTTCTTGAACCTCTCGCGCCTGGCTTTCCGAGCTGGTCTTTTTCTCCTTCCGCACACCAGCGGTATAGTATGACCCCCATTTTGTCGACAAGCCTTTGCCCGCCACACGACCAGCTGACGTCGGCTTACTGAGCTTATCCTTGTTCTTCATTACATTCAACCCCCTATTTAGAGTGGTGTCCCAAGGGTTGCTCTTAGTCGACCCCGCGCTACTGCTTTCAGTCGCCTGCGGAAGGAATGTGAACCATTTAGAAATTTGGCTTCATTAATTAGAATGAAACCATATGGAGCTAATTACGCGGGGGTGTATTCCTTACCAGAACAAGCTCAAGCTGCCTGGTCTTCGGATCCGTGGTAAGCTCCTTTGTTTTCGGGTCCTTCTTGTACCGGGCCCTGACAAAGTTCCTGGTCTGCTTGTCACCGTATTTATCAAAGAGGGGCGGTAGGCCTTGCTCGGCACGGTCCGCCTCCTCCTTGTCCCATATAGGCTCCGCCACTCTGTAACCGTCGGGACCGAGTGTGTGTTCCCCTATGTTCAGCTCCCGCATTTGTTTCCCCCACTCACTTGATTGGGAGCTTGCGGTGCTCGAGCAATTGATCTTGAAGTCGTTGTAGTCATCTTCGGTGATCGAAGGAGTTTTCTCCTTGATCTTCTGATAACTCTCACCTTTCTCGATCATTCTCTTCACATTGCTTTTCCAAGTAGACAGGGCCTTGCTCATCTTCGTGAGGGCGGCATTGTTCACTTTATTCCCTTTGAGGCTTGTGTTTGCAAATTCAGCGGGGAACTTGTATCGTTCGTGCAGCTTCGTGAAGAGGAGGTTGCGCAAATTCCCTCGGTCAGGATGCCTCAGGTTCTCGGTGTTGATCGAGACGGTGCTCCGGACAATGCACCCGAGCTGAAGCGAGTACCTCTTGACTATTCATTTGGGCGCCGTTGGATTCCGTTGGAGTCCACTTCAGTAACTTCCTCCTTGAGGGTGCGAAGCACGATCGGGCGCCGGTCCTTCCGTTGCCTCTTCGGTTGGCTGCCATCTGTGCGTGCGCCGCCATCATCAGTGGTGGCATCCTCGGCGGCACCATCAGTGGTGGCATCAGTGTGGTCATCCTCGGCGGCACCATCCGTGGTCTCAGGATCGGTGGGGAAGGCGGCGGCCTCATACAAGTGAGGTTGTTCCTCCATCTCCTGGGACAGCTCCCAGAATGCCTTGCCGCCCGAACCCCCGGCCTCATCGTTGTGGGCCATGTTTCTCTCTAAATAGAAACAAAGTTTGGTCAAAAAGTTAGTTATTGTCAAGGAACAAGATCTCTAAGTTGACCAAATAACCTAATTCTCGAGGAATGTCGCCAAAAAGTTGGTTATTGTCAAGGAACAATTGAGAGATGTTTGTGATATTGCCTAGGTGTTTTGGGATAGAACCTGTTAGTGTGTTGTTGCTAAGGTCCAAGTCCACGTTCTCAGGGTAACCTAGTTCTTGAGGGGTGTGTCTAGAAAGTTCACTCTTCTTTTTAGAAGACAAGCGTCTGAAATGGTATTGCCTTTCCTTAATTTGTACTATTTTTTCATTGTGTTGAATACTTATGTGGGTGAGTGTATCTATAATTACTTTTTACTACACCGCAGGGTGTTCAAACACGCGGAGAGGATAAACGCTAGCAGGCTGATCTTAGTTGGGAAATCCGAGTGGGAGCGAGGCATGGTTCCTGTGAAGATACTATCAACCAGAGAAGAGTTCGAGGTCAAGGCGGGCGAATTGCAGTAGTTGTTAGCTGATCTGATCGATTTGAAGGTTTGACTTGTCCTCTTCTTTCTGATCATCTTCAACACTGTAAGTTTTGCGATTCATGTTGTGTATACAAACAATTGGGTGGCTTTAAAGGCTACTGATATCTTCTTTCGGATCATTCATTTTGCAACAAACAAAGAAATTTTAGGTTTTTCCATTCACCAACATGTATTGAGAATGCCTTTGCTGCCTGAGAATAGAATGCTCATCCGCTTCGAACTAAGGCTTTTGCGATTATTTTTGGTTCTGTACATGATGCAAAATGGATGGATGGATGAATATAATGAAGCAAGTAATTGTCCTGCCTTGGAAATTAAGCTGGTGCCTACAGGTATATGTATGTATTGTTCGGTTGGTCCTGAAAAACAAAAGCTATCTAGCTAGTATGCAATGCAAATTAAGCTACAGATAGCTTATTTGTCTCCTCTGAACCCCTCTTTCTTTCTTTCTTTCTTTCTTTCTTTCTTTCTTTCTTTCTTCTACAACAAAGTATGCTGCAGTCAGCGTGTACCAGACATACTTACATTTGTAGAGACCAATGTCATGTCATGCCATTGATAATTAAAAACATTACAGCTTTATATTATTTTCTTAAAAAGCTGGTCGTCGTGTGCAAGAATCTAGACAGGGCCAGCGGTTTCGGGCATTACCTCTCCTTTTTGTTTTGTTTTTGAGGAGGAGTTCAGACTTCAGACAGTATAATTTCTTCCTAGAGAAAAAAAAAGTCTATGGACTTGTTAAGCTAAACTAATCCATCTGGCAGCTATACTATACTACTGCATCTGGACCACTTGTTGTGCAATAATAAATTAAGAAAATGAAAACCCTGACGACCAGTAGCATACATGCCTCTGGATTTGCGGCGTGTCCACCTAAAGCTTTCACTCACTGACTGACTGCTACTCCCTCTGTCCGGATTCATTACACCCCTTTTATTTTGAGATAAAGTTTGACCATACTAAACTATCTAGCTAGTATGCAATGCAAATTAAGCAAGGGTGTCTGAGTGTGTGAATAAAATACTAAATTAATCCAACCACTAAAGCAACTTAATTTTTATTTCGGTTGAGAATCGGGCACCTTCTAGGTCAAGAAAATTGGGCATGACCTTTGCTAATTTTATTGACCTAGGAGTGCCCCATTTCTCAACCGAAACGGAAATTAATCAACATTTCAGGAGAAAGGGGTTATTTTTTTGCACAAACAGAGATTTTCTAACTATTTTCAGTATCAAGGCATTGCAGTTTGAATCATCTTATCAGTGTCTCTACAAAAATAGCTCAGAATTATGATTCCATTTCCACATTGATCTTTGAGCAATAAAATAGCTCTTGTAAATACATCTGTCACGGCACAGGACATGGACTTCATCCCTAAAGATATCTACATGAGCATAGAGATGCGGAAAAATGAACAACCCAGATCCATATCAACCTAGTTCAAAGATACAAGTATGACAAGTCACCAATAAGCCACCACAAAGAGCTAGTAGGTGGGGAACTATCCGAATTTTAGCGAAGCACTTGGTACAAGCTAAATCATGCTATTAGCTGGGCATATGCAGTAGGAACAACCAAACTTGAAGAAACTCATGCTAAAGAATTTAAAAGCTTCTGCAATACAAAGATGACAATTCACAATTCTTGCTAGTAAATGCATCAGATTTAGAATTCTTGTCAGAAGCACGGATACATGTTTAGAATTCCATTTTACTCAATCTTTGCTACAACTTTCAAGATGCCTTGAAAAAATTTACAAGGACACACTTGTGAAGCTTGTGACCACATTATGGGTACAAACATGTTTACCACAAACTCCACGTAATTCATAGTACTTGAAAAAGTACACTGTAGAGGGGGAGAGGGGGAGAGGAGGAGGGGGAGCTCACGTGGGTGGTGGTGCTCCGGCGACGATGGTGTGGACGGGGCGGCGTCTGGGCGGCGGGGTCGCGTCGAGGCGGCGGGGCAGCGTCGAGGTGGCGGGGCAGCGGCGTCGGGGCGGGGTCGAGGCGGCGTCGGGGCGGTGGGGCAGCGTCGAGGCGGTGTCGGGGCGGCGTCCGGGCGGCGGGGTCGCGTCGAGGCGGTGGGGCAGCGTCGAGGCGGCGTCGGGGCGGTATCCGGGCGGCGGGGTCGCGTCGAGGCGGCGGGGCAGCGTCGAGGTGGCGGGGCAGCGGCGTCGAGGCGGGGTCGAGGCGGCGTCGGGGCGGCGTCGGGGCGGCGGGGCAGCGTCGAGGCGGCGTCAGCGCGGCGGGGCAGCGTCGAGGCGGCGGGGCAGCGGCGTCGGGAGAGGAGAGGAGAAGGGGATCGAGGGTGAGGGCGAGGGAGAGAGAGGGGCCGGGGAGGGAATATGGGTGGGGCGGGCACAATACTGATGGCGCACCACCCCTCGGTGCGCCATAAGTACATCCATACTAATGGCGCACCCCACCGTGGTGCGCCATTAGTATTTTTTTTATTTCTACTCGAGCCAACAGGTTATCTACCACCAGAACTGATCCACATCAAGTCCCTCTACTAGCTCGACTGGTCAGCAGCCAGTTCTCACACCAGGAGGTCCTGGGTTCGACTCCCAGGCTCCACAATTTTTTTTAAGCATTTAAAAAGTTGTTTGATACTTATTTGTGTTTAAATATGTTCAAACTTGTTTAAATCATAACAGTAATATTTTTTTATAAGACAGTAATAATTTTTTAAAAAATATCATCAAACAGTAATGCCGGTGGAGCGGGGGAGGGTGCGGGGGGTGCGGGGGTCGGCGGCGGCAGTTGAGTAGGGGAATCGAGGGTGCGGGGGGTCGGCGGCGGCGGCCGGTGGACTGGGGGGTGCTCGGCGGTGAGGGGGGCCGGATCTGGCGAGGTGGGATAGCGATCGAGATGGAGGGGGATCGAGATCGAGTGTCCATGAAATTAAAAAATATTCATGATAGTTCAAAAAGTGCCCATGAAATACAATCGAGAAATGAAGTCTACGATTTAAATACAATCGATCTTAGCTAGCTATCTGTTTACAATCTTCTTGCCCTTCTTTTTCGCAAATGGAGTTCTTCTATGGAACGGATGTCCTTTAGGTAGGGTGGTCCTGCTTCTTCTTGTGGTGTATGCTGCTACTTCATCATCGTCGTCATGTTCGATCCTCGGGTCGCCGTACTTGTCGAAGTCTTGCTCATTGGCTACTCCATCCATTCTGATGATCTTCCTTTTGCCTCTCCTCACGACAACACGACTGGGCTTTGGCGGGTCGGTAATGAAGAAGCATTGGTCCACTTGGGAAGCCAGTACCCATGGCTCATTTTTCGCGGTGACGTTTGCGCCCGCGGTCTTGGATTTGGCTTCGGGTATAACCATGGTGGTGAAATACCGGTCTTCTTTTATGACGTTCTTGGCCCATCTGACACGGAACATTGGGACCTTCTCTCCAGCGTAGCTCAGCTCCCAGATCTCCTCGATCCTTCCGTAGTATCTGTCCTTGTCGTTACCGGTGTAGGATTCCATCGTTACCCCGGAGTTCTGATAACCATCGCTCTTCATGTCCTTGGCCTCGGTGTAGAATGTGTAGCCGTTGATATCGTACGCCTCATAGGTCATCAGGTTGTGCTCGGCGCCCTGTGACAAGGCGAATATGAGTTGTTCTTCCGCGGAAGAATCCTCATGTAAAGGGTACGACAGAAGCTTCTGCTTGAACCAACGCGTGAAACATGAGTTGTGCTCTTTGAGTATATCTCCGTCCGTCCTCTGTTGGCCTCGGTCATTGTACGTCTTCTTAATAAAGGTTTTGTGCTCTACCACCCAAGGATCGAGCACGTCTATGTGTTGTAGCGCGACTAGGTTTGCTCTTTCAAAGTCGGCGAGTCGACCCTCGAAGTCGACATGCATTTCGCGGCGACCCTCACAGTGACCCCATCCAGCGAGCCTGCCGAGGTGCCTATTGACGGGCAGACCAACGGGGTTCTCGATGCCTAGATAATTCGTGCAGTAGGAGATGCACTCTTCGGTCAGAAAGCCCCTGGCTACGCTTCCTTCTGGACGTGACATGTTGCGAACGTATCCTTTGATGACACCATTCATCCTTTCGAACGGCATCATGCTGTGCAGGAACGTCGGCCCGAGTTGGATGATATCCTCCACTATATGGACCAGCAGATGCACCATAACGTCGAAGAATGCGGGCGGGAAGTACATCTCAAGCTCGCATAGTATCACCACGATCTCTTCCTGTAGCCTTCTGAGTTGCCTCACGCCAATCGACTTCCGAGAGATGACGTCGAAGAAGTTGCATAGGCCAAATAGCGTTTCATGGACGTGCGCGTCCATGATCCCATGGATTGCAACTGGAAGTATCTGCGTCATCAGCATGTGACAGTCATGAGACTTCATCCCGCTGAACTTCTGCTTCGCTGGGTCTAGATATCTGCTTATCTTCCCCGCGTAACCGTAAGGAAGTTTTACTCCTAGGAGGCAAGTGAAAAACTGCTCGATCTCCTCCTGACTTAGAGTGAAGCACACGGGAGGGTAGTCATTTCCGGTCTTCTTGGCCTTTTTGCCTTTGCGACGACTTTCTGTGTCCTGCTTCGCCTCATCATCATCATCATCATCATCATCATCATCATATATAGCGTGAAGCTCCTGCCTGATGCCCATTGATTTCAAGTCTGCCCTTGCTTTCGGCCCATCTTTGGTCCTCTCTGGCATGTTGAGCAGGGTACCAAGCAGACTCTCGCACACGTTCTTCGTGATATGCATGACATCAAGGCTGTGAGGCACACGGTGGATCTTCCAGTACGGCAAGTCCCAGAAAACAGACCTTGTTTTCCATACCTTCAGCAGCGGCTCTGGCGCCTTTCGCTTCTTTCCCGGCTCTGGCGCCTTTTGCTTCTTTCCCGGCAGTGGGCAGTCTTTCCAATTTTTCAATAGCTTGTCTATTTCCTCGCCGCTCCTTGTACACGGGCGTTTTCGGGGTTCGGTTTCACCATCGAACAGATCCTTGCGTTTCCTCCACGGGTCATCGTCGCGAAGCCACCTTCGATGTCCCATGAACACGGTTTTCGAAGACCCGGGATCTCTATCTAGCTGGCGATACGTTGTGTCATCCATGCACCTTACGCATCCAAAAAATCCGTGGACTACCTGCCCCGCAAGATATCCGTAACCGAGATAGTCGTGCACCATCGTGAGCAGTGCGGCTCTCATATGGAAATATTCTTTCTCTGCGGCGTCCCACGTATTGGCTGGCGTTTTCCACAGCGTGTCAAGCTCCTCTTTCAGCAGCCCCAAATACAGATTGATGGCGTTCCCTGGTTGTTTCGGACCTTCAATTAGCATACTCATGTGAATGTACTTCCTCTTCATGCACAACCAGGGGGAAGGTTGTACATCCACACAAACACAGGCCAGGTGCTATGTGTGCTTCTCTGGCTGCCAAACGGATTGACTCCATCGGTGCTCGCGCCCAGCACGATGTTCCTTGGAACATTATCAAATTCTGGGTATTTGAAGTTCAACGCTTGCCACTGGCTCGCATCCTTAGGGTGACTCAGCATCTTGTCTTTTTTATCTATCTCCGGATCATTTGCGTCATCTTCTCGCTTCTTCTCCTCCCTATCCGCGTGCCAACGCAGGAGCTTTGCTACCTTAGGGTCCGCGAAATACCGCTGCAGACGAGGAGTGATCGGAAAGTACCACACCACTTTTCGAGGAGCTTTCTTCCTCTTCTTGTATCGAGTGACACCGCACACCGGACATATGGTAGACTCCGCGTGCTCATCCCGATAAATGATGCAATTGTTCATGCACACATGGTATTTCACGTGCGGTAAATCCAGAGGACACACGATTTTCTTCGCCTCCTCCAAACTGGTCGGGCACTTGTTCCCCTTGGGAACGTTCGTGCCAGAATGACATGTTCTCGTCGAAGCATGTGTCGGTCATTTTGTGTTTTACCTTCATCTCCAGAGCCATGAGCGTTACTTTCAGGCGGGTATCCTCGGGCCTGCATCCTTCATACAATGGAGTAACCGCGTCTAACTCAAGTTGATCCATCTTGGCTTTCTCTCGGGCGGCAGCTCTTGCGTTATCCGTCTGCTTGAGAAGCAGCTCTTGAATATGAGGGTCCTGCACCCAGCCCATCGATGGTCCAGCGTCGTCTGCTCCGCCGGCATCATCATCATGTCCTGCATCTTCTACATGATGACTGTGTACAGCATCACCGTCGTGATCATCTCCTGGGGATTCTTCGTCTTCTCGCCCGCCCGAGCCGCGGTGGTTGTCTTGCTGCCCTTCCTCATTTCTTGCCCGGCCCCCATGGACGACTTCGTAGTCATCTTCATCACCTTGCCACCGATAGCCATCCATGAAACCACGCAAGAGCAGGTGGTCCCGCACCTGCCCGGAATCCGGGTCCGCAATAAGGCTCTTCAGCTTGCATCTTCGACACGGACATCTTATCTCCGTCTCGTTCTTTTGAAGCATCTCGGCCTTCGCGGACCTCAAAAACCTATTCACGATGCCCTCGGTCATCGTGCGGACCATGGTCGCCTGCGGGGTAGAGCAAAACGATATTTTAGAACCAAGAAAAAATTTGGCATGACTTTCCCTAAAAATAGGACCAAAAAGAATGCTTAATGCCAAAATTCTCGCCGAAACGGAAATGAATCAACATTCCGGCAAAATATTGGCAACTATCGCATTTCAAATACCGGTACACCTCCAAACACAAACACATATGCAACACCACAAACATATGCAACACCACGAACATACATAGATCTAGCTAGGCCATAAAAAGTGCATGTGCACATTGTTGTAGGGAGAACAACATAAATATAGCTTCCCCCCTTACTTACCTATCAAAACAAGGTAACTTAACCACTTAATTTGAATGAATCTATGGTGGAAATGAGGTGAAAAAGAGGAGGCACCCGAGACAAGGAGGAGGCCGTGGAGAGAATGAAGTGGGGAGAAAGTGAGTGTGGGAGGAGAGGCTGTCCAAAATATCTTGTTGCTGCCCACTTACTAATGGCGCACCAACCACAAATGCGCCATTAGTAATCCAGGTTACTAATGGCGCACCACCTGGTGGTGCGCCATTAGTAGTTTTGCAAAAAAAAACATACTAATGGCGCACACCACCACGGTGCGCCATTACTAGTTTAAACTAGTAAAGGCGCACCGCAGTCGAGTGCGCCATTAGTAGTTTTGCAAAAAAAGGAATTAAAAAAATAAAAAAAAACAACATTAGTGGCACACTTTCTGACAGGTGCGCCATTACTAGTTACAACTAGTAATGGCGCACTTCCTCCGGATGCGCCATTAGTATGTTTGGACAAGCGCACTAGTTCAAAAAAAATTGATACTAATGGCGCACCGCGGGCCAGGTGCGCCATTAGTAGTTTCAACTCTAATGGCGCATCAGAAGGTGGTGCGCCATTAGTATATACTAATGGCGCACCACTTGTCTGGTGCACCATTAGTGTCAATCCCATCTATAGCCCTTTTTCTAGTAGTGGGATTCTAAAAAAAGCAAGCACCACATGTTGGAGGATCTATAACAATATAACTTCTATACAAATACACCCAAGCATAACTCATTACGTTGTCTTCCTTGTCCAACTTCAACTAATTTGCTCAGGTTTGAAAATAATTAATGGGGCTCACAATCATAGAAGATGTCTAAGATAGTATATTTATATGTGAAATTTCTCTTCCTTCAATAATCTTTCATGAATTGTTCAAGTGACCAATACAATGCTTGCTAACCTTCAATAAATTTACTACCTCTACTTCTTAGATGTGAAGTCATTACTCCCAACGGGGTAAGCATATGAAACATAAATAATTTCAGATTTATGACATTCAACTCATTCAACCATTTACTCATAGGATATAAGTGAAGCACGTGAGTAAATGACAAACTACTCCAAAAAGATATAAGTGAAGATCAATGAGTAGTTAAAAAATTATGTAGCTATGTGAAGACTCTATCTCATTTAAGAATTTCAGATTTTGGTATTTTATTCAAACAGCAAGCAAAACAAAACAAAATGACATTTCAAGGATAGCACAACTCATGTGAAGAAGCAAAAACTTAGGTTCAACCGATACTGACCGATGATTGACGAAGAAGAAAGGTGGGATGCCTACCGGGGCATCCCCAAGCTTGTATGCTTGATACTTCTTGAAATATTATCTTGGGGTGCCTTGGGAATCCCCAAGCTTGACCTTTTGTGTCTCCTTAATTCCTTTTATATCTCGGTTTCCTAAATCTCGAAAGCTTCATCCACACCAAACTCAACAAGAACTCCTGAGATAAGTTAGTATAAACCAATGCAAAAACCTTATCATTTTCTACTGTAACAAATTACTAAAATTATTATTCAACATTGCATATTAAATGTCTCTGCATATTTAATACTCCTATCCTAAAATAGAATCATTAAACAAGCAAACATATGCAAACAATGCAAACATAACAGCAATCTGCCAAAACAGTATAGTCTGTAAAGAATGCAAGATTCATCATACTTCACTAACTCCAAAAATTATGAGAAAATACTAAGCTGTAGAAGATTTATCAGGGCTCAATATGCAAAAAAATTCAATATTATATCATTCTCTGAATTTTCTAGGGAATTTTTGCAACAGCGGTAAACTTTCTGTTTTGAAACAGCAACATGTATACTTGCAAAATAAGCATGGTAAAGGCTATCCTTGACATTTTGATTGGAAATATAGATGCAAAATATTATTATAAATAACAGAAAGCAAATACTAAAAAATAAAATGACGCTCCAAGCAAAACACATATCATGTGGTGAATAAAAATATAGCTCCAAGTAAAGTTACCGATGAACGAAGACGAAACAGGGGATGCCTTCCGGGGCATCCCCAAGCTTAGGCTCTTGGTTGTCCTTGAATATTACCTTGGGGTGCCTTGGGCATCCCCAAGCTTAGGCTCTTGCCACTCCTTATTCCACAGTCCATCGAATCTTTACCCAAAACTTGAAAACTTCACAACACAAAACTCAACACAAAACTCGTAAGCTCCGTTAGTATAAGAAAATAAAACCACCACTTAGGTACTGTTGTGCACTCATTCTAAATTCATATTGGTGTAATATCTACTGTATTTCAACTTCTCTATGGTTCATACCCTCCGATACTACTCATAGATTCATCAAAATAAGCAAACAACACATAGAAAACAGAATCTGTCAAAAACAGAATAGTCTGTAGTAATCTGTATCATTCAAATACTTCTGTAACTCCAAAAATTCTGAAATAAATTGCTGGACCTGAAGAATTTGTCTATTAATCATCTGCAAAAATAATAAACCCAAAATAACTCTCCAGTAATAAATGGCAGATAATCTCGTGAGCGCTAAAGTTTCTGTTTTTTACAGCAATATCACAAAGACTTCACCCAAGTCTTCCCAAAGGTTCTACTTGGCACTTTAGTGAAACAAAAGCTATAGAACATGATTACTACAGTAGTGTAATCATGTGGACACAAAAAAATAGTAAGGGTAAATATTGGGTTGTCTCCCAACTAGCATATTTAAGTCTAACTCACTTCCTATGCATAGGGATTTTGTGAGCAAACAACTTATGGTTACAATAATCAACTAGCATAGGAAGGTAAAATAAGCATAGCTTCAAGATTTTCAACACATAGAGAGGAAACTTGATATTATTGCAATTCCTACAAGCATATGTTCCTCCCTCATAATAATTTTCAGTAGCATCATGAATGAATTCAACAATATAACCAGCACCTAAAGCATTCTTTTCATGATCTACTTGCATAGAAATTTTACTACTCTCCACATAAGCAAATTTATTCTCATCAATGTAGTGGGAGCAAACTCAACAAAATAACTATCATGTGAAGCATAATCAAATTGAAAACTAAAATCATGATGACAAGTTTCATGGTTATCCTTATTCTTAATAGCATACAAGTCATCACAATATTCATCATAGATAGCAACTTTGTTCTCATAATCAATTGGAACCTCTTCCGAAATAGTGGATTCATCACTAAATAAAGTCATGGCCTCTCCAAATCCACTTTCATCAATATAATCATCATAAATAGGAGGCATGCTTTCATCATAATAATTATTCTCATCAAAACTTGGGGGACAAAAAATATCATCTTCATCCAACATAGCTTCCCCAAGCTTGTGGCTTTGCATATCATTAGCATCATGGATATTCAAGGAATTCATACTAACAACATTGCAATCATGCTCATCATTCAAAGATTTAGTACCAAACATTTTATAGACTTCTTCTTCTAGCACTTGGGCACACTTTTCCTTTCCATCATTCTCATGAAAGATATTAAAAAGATGAAGCATATGAGACAAACTCAATTCCATTTTTTATAGTTTTCTTTTATAAACTAAACTAGTGATAAAACAAGAAACAAAAAGATTCGATTGCAAGATCTAAAGATATACCTTCAAGCACTCACCTCCCCGGCAACGGCACCAGAAAAGAGCTTGATGTCTACTACACAACCTTCTTCTTGTAGACGTTGTTGGGCCTCCAAGTGCAGAGGTTTGTAGGACAGTAGCAAATTTCCCTCAAGTGGATGACCTAAGGTTTATCAATCCGTGGTAGGCGTAGGATGAATATGGTCTCTCTCAAACAACCCTTCAACCAAATAACAAAGAGTCTCTTGTGTCCCCAACACACCCAATACAATGGTAAATTGTATAGGTGCACTAGTTCGGCGAAGAGATGGTGATACAAGTGCAATATGGATGATAGATATAGGTTTTTGTAATCTTAAATTATAAAAACAGCAATGTAACTAATGATAAAAGTGAGCGTAAGCAGAATTGCAATGGTAGGAAACAAGGCCTAGAGTTCATACTTTCACTAGTGCAAGTTCTCTCGACAATAATAACATAACTGGATCATATAACTATCCCTCAACATGCAACAAAGAGTCACTCCAAAGCCACTAATAGCGGAGAACAAACGAAGAGATTATGGTAGGGTACGAAACCACCTCAAAGTTATCCTTTCTGTTCTATCTATTCAAGAGTCCGTAGTAAAATAACACGAAGCTATTCTTTCCGTTCAATCTATCATAGAGTTCATACTAGAATAACACCTTAAGACACAAATTAACCAAAACCCTAATGTCACCTAGATACTCCATTGTCACCTCAAGTATCTGTGGGCATGATTATACGATATGCATCACACAATCTCAGATTCATCTATTCAACCAACACAAAGTACTTCAAAGAGTGCCCCAAAGTTTCTACCGGAGAGTTAAGACGAAAACATGTGCCAACCCCTATGCATAAGTTTATTGAACCCGCAAGCTGATCACCAAAACATAAATCAAGTTGATCACATGAATATCCCATTGTCACCACAGATAAGCACGGCAAGACATACATCAGGTGTTCTCAAATCCTTAAAGACTCAATCCGATAAGATAACTTCAAAGGGAAAACTCAATCCATTACAAGAGAGTAGAGGGGGAGAAACATCATAAGATCCAACTATAATAGCAAAGCTCGCGATACATCAAGATCGTAACACCTCAAGACCACGTGAGAGAGAGAGAGATCAAACACATAGCTACTGGTTCGTACCTTCAGCCCCGAGGGTGAACTACTCCCTCCTCGTCATGGAGAGCGCTGGGATGATGAAGACGGCCACCGGTGAGGGATCCCCCCTCCGGCAGGGTGCCGGAGCAGGGTCCACAGAGGTTTTTGGTGGCTACAGAGGCTTGCGGTGGTGGAACTCATGATCTATTGTTGTCCTTGATGTTTTTAGGGTATATGGAGATATATAGGCGAAAGAAGTCGATCTGGGGAGCCACGAGGGGCCCACGAGGGTGGGGGCGCGCCCAGGAGAGGTGGGCGCGCCTCCCTGCCTCGTGGCTTCCTCGAAGCTTCTCTAACGTGCACTCCAAGTCCCCTGGATTGCTTCTGTTCCAAAAATAATTTTCCCGAAGGTTTTATTCCGTTTGGCCTCCATTTGATATTCCTTTTCTTTGAAACACTAAAATAGGCAAGAAAACAACAATATGGGTTGGGCCTCCGGTTAATAGGTTAGTCCCAAAAATAATATAAAAGTGTATAATAAAGCCCATAATTATCCTAAACAGATAATATAATAGCATGAATGCTTCATAAATTATAGATACGTTGGAGACGTATCAGCTCCCGAGCTTTATGCCGGACTGCTTCCAAGGTGGTGCACCACCCCGACTGCGGGCTGATTTTTGTGAATATTTTTAACCGGTGCAATTTATTCTCTGCCGAGGTATATAGCCAGTATATGTATATCCAGTAGCCCTCAAGGTGTGTATTAGTCTAAAACCCGAGATGCACCTGAAGGAAAACATGAAACCGTTGTTCCTAGTAGCCCCTGAGACTCAGGTCGATGCGCGAAATCGGCCTGAGGATCAACTCCTAGCTCGGCAGCATACATAAGAATAAAAACACAATGTAATATATTAGAGATAATAGTGATCGGTGACGGGCCCTTAAGAGAGAGTCCTGAGAAATTGCCGCAATATATTAGCTTGACGCCAGATAGGTCCAGATGGTACCTATTGTTGTCCGAAGACGCGTTTGCCCATAGTTCGGTCAAGCCGAACACTAAGCACTTTGAATTTTCTGCATTGAACAGGCAATGCAGTAGCCCCCGAGACACTGGTCGGGTGGCAACACCAGATCAGGGGATCGATGTGCCCCTTTAATATTTAGAAATAATGAACGCAAAGCCCAGTAGCCCCCGAGCCTGAATGTGGGCACGGGTGGCCGAATTAAGGATCGATTTCCATAGTAAAATCACAGATTATGTGTAATCATTCTATGTATCCATGTACTCTATATCATTAATGCTCGAATCCGTATTGTACAAAACTTTGTTGACCGACCATCGACTTCAACCTCTTCGGCCAGTAGTAGAGGAGTGTTTTCCTACTTTATAAAGCCGTTATAAGGTCAAAGATTTATGGAAAACAAGGCAATCTGACCATATGGTTTTATAAACAAAGGAACGGGGAGAGAGATGTTATATTACTTAATGTAAGAAACATCTTCCAAGGAAAATAGTCCCGCTAACGGTTCCTTTCTTTGGGTCGTCATGCTTATCATGATCATGAAACCTCACCTCCGATCAATGTGGGAAGAAAATATTGAGGATTTAGTTCGGGGAAAGTTCCCGAACTCTATGGTATTAATGAACCAAAAATTTCACTTCCGTCGTTGCCGACCAATGTGATCCTTTCAGATTGCTAGCTTTCGGCTTCACCTAGTCTAAGGTACTAACTCGGATGACCCGGTAGTAAAAATCACAGAGGTGCTCCCTTTACCGCCTAGCCTAACAATCGGGAACGTAGGGGTAAGCACAGGAGCCATGCAACCCAGCTTGGCAAAAATCTTAAGTCAAATTGATGCATATTTATGGCTTTATAACGATGATTACGGAAGGCGGCCCTTGTATATTAAAGACAAATGCCGATGATATGTTTGCTTTGACTCTGTTGCGACCGTTTATTAGTTGAAAGTGGCCCATCGTCGGATTCTACCCCTTTCTAGATACTACGTAGGGTGTTTCCACAAATAACAAGACAAACCTTAGCCGACGTGTCGGTGCCCGAAGGCGGTTGTGTTAGCGGAAACGAGGCAATCAGATATGCGGGCTTTATAACTTTCACTTAGTCATAAGAGCTTTAAACTAGGGAAGCTAACTACGAGCCCCCGGTTAGTGTTCGATGACAGCCAAGGTCAAGCCGTAAACACTTCGGCCAATGTTATGAACGACCCGTCATTTAACATGGTCATCGGACCGCTGACCAGTTTACGCTTATTGTGACAGTCAGTTTTTGGCTTTCTCCACTGAGGGGCTTAACCATGCAAGCTGGAAGCACAATCGTAGTGGTTCTCCCTTTGCACACCTAGTCGAACAAAGCAGAACATAGGAGGCAAACACAGGAGCCGGGCAACCTAACTATTGACCTAAGACACAATTTGAAACCGATGCATATATAGCAATATCCGAGAATGCTTTTGCCGAATCTCTTAAGGTGTCCGATATTGCACTACGAGACTTATGCGGGAAACACACAAATAGTTTAAAAGTGCCATAAGCTTGGAAAACTAAAAAACGTCAGTAAAAACTTGACGTCCGAACAAGATCAAGTGTTTGGTGCCAATCCAAAAATTGGAAAAAATTGTGCTTCTGTCGTGCTTTAACATGACACATTAGATCTCAAGACTTCACGCGGGTCAGCCTATGGCTTCAAGCTCCTTATCCCAAATGCGGAGTACTTCTCCGAGGTCAGTTTAGCAAACTAAACTCGAGCAGCTTTTAGAGAGAAGACATGCTATCCGGCTATTGACCATACACTCGAGTCGAAAAAGGAGTAGTAGAAAAAGACTTTGTGACGACCAAGAAGAAAACACATTTACTATAAAACAGCTCATATAAATTTTAAGAGCCCCCAAGTGACTTGGGTAAAAGAATTTTATGTATAATGATTGTATGTAACGAAGTACTTATATCATATATGTGTTCACCCGAACTTTAAACGCGTCTTAACTGACCGTCGGCTTCTCCCTCTTCGGTCAAGGACCGAAAAGTGTTATGTACTCCACCTGTCGAGAATATCAATGGTGTTTCCGATAACCAGGCAATCAGGCCATAAGTCTGTAACAGACAAAGCGCGCTCAGGGAACTTATGCTATATTACTGATGAAGTGTAAGAAGCATCTTCGAAGAAAATAGTACCCCCACCGATACCTTTCTTCGGTTGCTCATTGTTACTATGAGACTTGTGCAATAGATTTTTTGTACTCATGAGTTCCATTGTGTGCCAAACATGATTGAAAACAATAAGAGCGCTAGCTTTCGGCTTCACCCAGTCTGAGGTCCGAGCTCGGATGACCCGGTCGTGAGAATTGCAGAGGTGTTCCCTTTACTCCCTAGCCAAAAAATCGAGAACGTGCAGGTAAACACAGGAGCAAGACAACCTAGCTTGCGGAACACTTAAGTCAATATTGTGCATATTGTGGCGTAATACACGAACAAGGAACGAAGCCGTACAAGTATAATCATATGCAAGAGGAAATGCTTCATAAAGGAAGCCCCCAAGTAAACGGGGTATTTGAATTTGTGTGTCACAAACAGAGTTTTGACAAGGAATTTTGTCACAAACAACTTTTTGTCAAAAAAGTATAATGCTTGGTCAAATCGAACAAAATTCAAAACAGAAAGTCTTTGAGCATGAAAGTGACTTAGCTGGTTAAAGTGCTCGGTGTTGATGACGCGATTCAGGCTTGTGGTGGGACGAAGACGCCCATTGATATGTGACAAATCCGACAAGGTTCGCAGTCCTCGGCATGGCCGAGGTCCCAGCCCCCAAGCCCGAGGTGTCCGAGCAAGGAGTTCGGCACTCCGGAGTAGTGACTACGCAGTCAAAATCGACTACCTGCACACATAAAATAGTGCGGTCTAGGAAATAATAATAATAATAATAATAATAATAATAATAATAATAATAATAATAATAATATATACATGTGTGTGTGTATAATCCTTGCATAATTGCTTGACACAAAAATAATTTATTTGAAGAGATGTGGCCTGGTGCCGAAGCCAATGTCGATGCAGGGCGTCGGTGTGACGCAGTGAAGGCGTGACAAACCCTGATTTTGTAGGGCGGCCCGGGCTCCAGATGCGGCGTTCGCCAAACTACAGATGGGAGACGGACCGAACCATCGTGCAACCATCACTAATGCAGCCATCATTTGATAGACCTGTGTATAGATGATGGAACAAACCAGAGTAATAATTTTTTGAAAAAATAAACCCAAGCAAGAAAAAATTACTAGGATTAATAGCACCTGGTTTATCTGTTGTACCAATCTGAAAAAAGTTACACCCGAAATTAGGACTTGATCCGCATGCCCATTGCCTGGTGAGCGATAGAGCGGCGGCATGGCGATGCTGGCGAAGGTTGGCTTGCCGAGACAAAGCCCCCGGTCCAGCTAACGTGACGAAGTTGGTCGGTTGACGACGCCGAAGTCTTCGGAGTAGGTCGATGAAGGGATGACGAAGTCCCCGGTCCAGACAAGGAGACGGAGCGGGTCGGTGAGGAGATGTTGCAGCTGCCATGTCAGCCGAGGTGTTGAAGTAGTTCGGCGTGATGGACATCGACTCGATGAAGCAATGGTTCGGCCATGCCGATACAGGTCATAACTTGTGATGTGGTCAATGCTGGCTTGATGAAGTGACCATGCGGCGATGCCGGTGTGCCCGCCCCGTGTAATCCGTGGGGTGGCGATGTTGGTGATGATTTATCCTTCGCGATGCCGAACCCTTTTTCGGCTTGCCGAGATGATAATCCGAAGAAGTTGAGCTCGGCTCAACAAAGTGACAACGTGTCTAGCGCAGGTCTGCAGTCGTAGAGCAACGTTGTTGGGTTGGTTTGACACCAACGCGATGGTGAACATCGTATTGGAAAAGACTTCAAAATTTGCAGGATGTGTTTGGGAACAAAACACAATACCCCATACAAAACTTCCTTCAAAAAGGATGTCTAAAATCCCGTTCATAAAAAAGATGAATTCGGGTCGGATTCGTTCTCGCGTAGAAAACAGATCCGAAAAGTGATGCACTAATCGGAAGGTTCCCGGAGTTTGGACGGTCGGATCGAGCTGTAATTTTGAGTGGTGGTAGATGTGGCAATTCCGCAGCATGTGAACGGTTGAATTTTCCAAAGGACCTCTGAGCTGGGCTCTGGAGACCACGCCCTAAACTTGTCCTGATTCCCGTCCAGATTTGACAGGGCTCCGGTATATCGTAGTTTGCCAGAGATTCCTCCATCGGAACTCGGCAAAAATTTTCAGGGTTGTTGTAGACTCAATTCCGCACAATTCCACCGAAGCAATCGTTAAAACAACACTTGAGGAGGCGGTGGTGGCGGATACAAGTTCGCTGTCCAAAAAAACAGCACGGTCGCCCGATGGCAGTGTTGACGTTGAGCCCCCGAGCTCCATGGATGATTCCTCCATGATATTGATAGAGATCGAAGTTGATGTTGATGAAGGCCCTCATCCGAACATGATGATCGGAGGTAGGGCACAGTCCTCGGTCAAGCCAAGGTGACCAGTCGAGCCAGTGACGAAGAAGGCGACATCACAGTTGATCTGCGATCGAGCCATTGATCCTTTGTCGATCACACAGCGTAACTCTCAATGAAAGCACCAATGTCGATGTCAAAACCGGTGGATCTCGGGTAGGGGGTCCCAAACTGTGCGTCTAAGGATAATGGTAATAGGAGGCGGGGGACAGAATGTTTACCCAGGTTCGGGCCCTCCCTATGGAGGTAATACCCTACTTCCTGCTTGATTGATCTTGATGAATATGAGTATTACAAGAGTTGATGTACCATGAGATCATAATGGCTAAAATCCTAGAAGTCTAGTATGTATGATTGTCATAATGATCTATCGACTAGCCTGGCCTTGGCTTATATAATGTACCAGAGGCCTAGGATAACAAGAGTCCTAGCCGAATACGCCGGTGGGGAGGAGTCCTTGTCTTGATACCAAGTCTTGTGGAATCTTCCTTGTATGCGGCAGCTGTCCGAACTGGCCCATGAGTATAGGTCATGGGGGTCCTTGGCCCAATCTAACTGATCGGGAGATGACATGGTAAGTACCCCCCTAGTCCAGGACACCATTAGCAGCCAACCATCGTCGTGAGGCGGCTGAGGAGCGGGAGCGAGATCTCCTGTCTTCAAATGCGGCCCTGCTGCGCGAAGTCGAGGAGCGCCATGCCCTGCTGGCCTCCTCTCTAGGTGAGGTGGCCCTTTGCCAAGGCGGAGCTCCTGGGGCACCATGAGGACTTGGCGCTGGAGGCCGTGGAACACAGCTTGGCGCTGGAGAGGCTAGAAGTGAGAGAGCATCAGGCTGCTATTGTTGAGGACGCCGTCGCCGCCCGAGAAGCTTAGGTCCAAGTGGAGGTGGAGAACAAGTTGGTGAAGGCACGTGCCGAGATGGATGGAAGGCATTGCCTAGACTTGGAGCTGCTTAAGGCTGAGTTTGAGGGCCGGACCTCCATCCTGAGGACTGAGCTGCAGTCTGTGGAGCAGCATGAGGGCGCTGCTCGAGAAGCCCTGATTTCTTCTGAATCTGCCTTGGCCTCTGTCCGAGTCGAGCTATCTTCTCTTCAGCAGCAGATCAAGGACACCGCGTCCCTAGCGGAGAGGACTGCGAACGAAGCGAATCGCCGCTAGACGCTGAAGCGCGAGCACACCTTGATGCTTCAGGACCTCAGACTCAGAGCTAATTCTGCCTTGGGCACCATCTACAATGATAGTGCTCCTCACCCGCACGAAAACGACTACGCTAGCCACCTGAGCTTCTTCACTGACATCGTGACCCGCCTGGAGGCTCGGGCTGCAAGGTCTCGCGAGCTTGTAGCAGAGAGGAGTCGTGGTCTTCTGGGGCGCGTGTTCTCGCGTGTCTTCAGCTACCTCCTCAACCGCGATCCCCACTTTGACTTCGACGTTGTGTTGGTTCCCTTGCCCCCGGTTGTCCAGGACAACCTGGCCGGATGGGTAGATGACCACGTGGACTCCTTGGAAGCAGAATTCACCCCGGAGGACGACAAGGTCCTGATCGCGGCCGGAGAAATTGGCGCGGATGGTGATGACGAAGAGGACGATAGCCTCGACGCAAGCAGCACGGATGGAGGTGATGAAGAAGGGGCGTCCAACTAGGCCCGTGTTTCTTTTGCTTTGACCTGTATGATGAAAACTCGAGCGCATCCTTGTGAGAGAATTTTGGAAAGGGGGGCCCTTATGATGTATGAGATTGCTAAATGCTTTTGAAGTAACACCCGGAGCGGGGCCCCGCAGGGCTACGGGCCGCTAAGCGGGATAGTTTTTTTTACTTAACTTGGGTTTCGTGGGTCCTAAGCGAGGCCTGGTGTCGCGGCAGCGCCCCTTCTCCTAAGGCGAGCCTGCTGCTGGCTTGCGAGGCCATGTGTCTCTCAAGGGGCCTGCTGGCCTGCCGTGGAGTGCCTCGCGAGGAGCCAACTGCCAGATTGTGGCAAGGTGGCCGCGTGGAGCGGCCGCACCTTCAAGCCCCTAGGCAGAGCGATCGGCACCAACGCGTACACCATACCCAGCCCCCGCTCGCGAGGTGCTAGAGGGCAGGGTAGAGGTCACAAGCTCCAAGAAAGGAACGCGAGAACTGAAGCAAGAGAGGGACACAAACGAGAAAAGAAAACTCCCCCCGTTTTATAAATGCACAGAAAACGAACTGCTTCAAAAAGTCGGCAAGAAAGTACAAAAAGGAGAGGCAAAAAGCAG
Organism: Triticum aestivum; assembly: GCF_018294505.1. Taxonomy (NCBI): domain Eukaryota; kingdom Viridiplantae; phylum Streptophyta; class Magnoliopsida; order Poales; family Poaceae; genus Triticum; species Triticum aestivum. The sequence goes on from NC_057813.1 coordinate 558,740,338, forward strand.
GCGGCCGCATCCGGCGCCTTACTGGTCTTCAATCTTTAGTCTTCAGTCTTCTCACTAGCGCGGAGCTAAGTGCCTCCACTGGCTGGGCATAGTCATTGGGGACAGTGTCGACGGCCAGCGCGGAGCATGGTGCTTCCACTAGGACGTGGGTGGGAACCCCCGTGAGGCCCCAGGGCGGCACTCAGGAGACTCCGGGGCATGTACAACCCCACTCATTATTATGTGAGAGTGTCACGAGCGGAGACCTTCACAGGCCGAAGCCTTGCTTCATGTTGCCCGACGAGGACCCCGTCGTGTGCCACCCCTGATCACCATTGGGGAGACCGGAAACCAGGACAAGACCAAGGGGCCAAGGGGACACTGGTGGCGTCCTCGGCGACCATAGGCCCCCTATCGAGGGGAAGGGCTCGACGGCGCCTTCCCCAGCAGGGAACCTACCTCCAGGCTGGATCCTGCTCCAGCAGCGCGAGGAGGGCCCCACCGTTGGGCTTCCCCCGTGCTGCTCCCAATGTCCTTCGCGCTCCTGGGGAAGGTCCACCGTCCTGAGGTCCTAGTGGTTGCCGCGTCCGGGTTTACCTGCGATCCATGGTCAGTGTAAGCGTGTCCCTGCGGTGTTAACTGTACCCAGAGGCTGCCGTTGTTGGGGACGTCGACAGGGCTCGGTGGTGGTTCGGAGGAGAGCTCGGCCTCGTGTATGTCCAGCGCCCAGCCTGGCGTGGGGTTCGGCTGGGGGGCTCTCCTAGCGCGTGACTTGGATCCATCGCGACGGGGACGTAGGCTTCCGGGTTGTTCGCACCTGGGGCGCCACCTGGCCGCCTAACGCTCCCACTCCCTTCTGCCATCCTTTGGTCCTGTTGGCCAGGGGGCAGCACCCCAGCGCGGCCCCTGGTGGTGTCGTCTGAAGCAGCCCTGTGCCGAGGGGGCATGTTCGGGGCGGCACGGGCTGCTCCACGAGGCTGGTTGGCGTCGAGAGGCTCTCCATGGCCCCTGGGAGAGGGTGCGCGGTTGTGTCTGGGATGAGCGCGTGCCCCCACCATCGCCTGCGACATGGGAAGGGTGCAGAATGGTGTCGCCCCCTGCATGCTGCATCCAGCAGGTCAGCGACCCATTCCAGCAAGGCATCACGGCCGCTCTCAAGCAGCCTGCACCACAGGAGCTCATGGGCCACGATGACCGTTGCCCTCATGTTCGCTTGTTCCCTGCGCGAGTGCAGAGTAGTTGCTGCAGCGTAGTTTGCAGATCGTGCGGCTGGATGGCTGCGGCGCGGCACCAGAGGAGAAGACTGCACCACACGCCCCCACGGCCAGTCGCCCTCGACGGAATGCGGGCTGCAAGCATGGCTGAGTGGAGGTCTTCCTCGCCGGTGGGTGGTGTCGAAGAGGTCTGGACGACCCAGTGCTCGACGTGGGCTCTCAGGGCGTCGGCCATGGAGGTGTCGGAGTAGTGGAGGATCTAACAATGGAAGAGAGAATCCGACGCACCCCTATCCAACGCGCCAAATGTCGGATTTTGGGATCCGGCAACCCTTGATAGGTTCGAACTCTGGGGTGCGTGCGGAGATCTCAACCTGCCCAGCGTGCCTACTCGCGATCCTCCCTAGCCTAGCACGTCAATCTCATAGAGACACAAAGACATAGAGAGTTATACTAGTTCGGGCCACCGTTGTGGTGTAATACCCTAATCCAGTGTGGTGTGGTGGATTGCCTCGAGGGGCTATGGTGAACTAGTACAAGGATGAACAAGCCTCAGGAGGTGAGGTGTTCTTGAGCTCGTGTGGTGCTCGAGTTGGAATGGATCTCTCTCCCACTATGTGTTGGGGAACATTGCAGAAAATTAAAAAATTTCCTACGGTTTCACCAAGATCCATCTATGAGTTCATCTAAGCAACGAGTCAAGGGAGTGAGTTTGCATCTACATACCACTTGTAGATCGCGTACGGAAGCGTTAGAGGGAGCGGTGATGATGGAGTCGTACTCGTCGTGATTCAGATCACCGGAGATCCTAGCGCCGAACGGACGGCACCTCCGCGTTCAACACACGTACGGAGCGTGTGACGTCTCCTCCTTCTTGATCCAGCAAGGGGGAAGGAGAGGTTGATGATGATGGCTCCAGCAGCAGCACAACGGCGTGGAGGTGGTGGAACAGCAGCACTCCGGCAGGGCTTCGCCAAGCACGTGACGGAGGAGGAAGAGGTGTAGCAGGGGGAGGGGGCACCAGGACTTCAGGGTGCGGCTGCCCCTCTCCCCCCCTCCCTTTATATAGGCCCCCAGGGGGGGCGCCGGCCCTGGGAGATTCAATCTCCCAAGGGGGCGGCGGCCAAGGGGGGAGGAGTGCCCCCCAAGGCATGTGGTGCGCCCCCCCCCCCACCCTAGGGTTTCAACCCTAGACGCAAGGGGTGGGCCTAGGGGGGCGCACCAGCCCACTATGGGCTGGCTCCCCTCCCACTTCAGCCCATGGGGCCCTCCGGGATGGGTGGCCCCACCCGGTGGACCCCCGGGACCCTTCCGGTGGTCCCGGTACAATACCGGGTGACCCCGAAACTTTCCCGATGGCCGAAATACCACTTCCTATATATAATTCTTTACCTCCGGACCATTCCGAAACTCCTCGTGACGTCCGGGATCTCATCCGGGACTCCGAACAACATTCGGTATACTGCATACTCATATTCATACAACCCTAGCGTCACCGAACCTTAAGTGTGTAGACCCTACGGGTTTGGGAGACACGTAGTCATGACCGAGACGGCTCTCGGGCAATAACCAACAGCGGGATCTGGATACCCATGTTGGCTCCCACATGCTCCTCGATGATCTCATCGGATGAACCACGATGTCGAGGATTATAACAACCCCGTATACAATTCCCTTTGTCATTCGGTACGTTACATGCCCGAGACTCGATCGTCGGTATCCCAATATCTCGTTCAGTCTCGTTACCGGCAAGTCACTTTACTCGTACTGTAATGCATGATCCCGTGACCAAACACTTGGTCACTTTGAGCTCATTGTGATGATGCATTACCGAGTGGGCCCAGAGATACCTCTCCGCCATACGGAGTGACAAATCCCAGTCTCGATCCGTGTCAACCCAACAGACACTTTCGGAGATACCTGTAGTGCACCTTTATAGTCACCCAGTTACGTTGTGACGTTTGGTACACCCAAAGCACTCTTACGGTATCCGGGAGTTACACGATCTCATGGTCTAAGCAAGAGATACTTGACATTGGAAAAGCTCTATCAAAACGAACTATACGATCTTGTGCTATGCTTAGGATTGGGTCTCGTCCATCACATCATTCTCCTAATGATGTGATCCCATTGTCAATGACATCTAATGTCCATAGTCAGAAACCATGACTATCTGTCGACCAACGAGCTAGTCAACTAGAGGCTCACTAGGGACATGTTATGGTCTATGTATTCACACGTGTATTACGATTTCTGGATAATACAGTTATAGTATGAATAAAAGACAATTATCATGAACAAGGAAATATAATAATAACCCTTTTATTATTGCCTCTAGGGCATATTTCCAACAGTCTCCCACTTGCACTAGAGTCAATAATCTAGTTACATTGTGATGAATCGAACACCCATAGAGTTCTGGTGTTGATCATGTTTTGCTCGCGAGAGAGGTTTAGTCAACGGATCTGCAACATTCAGATCCGTATGTACTTTGCAAATATCTATGTCTCCATCTTGAACATTTTCTCGGATGGAGTTGAAACGACGCTTGATGTGCCTGGTCTTCTTGTGAAACCTGGGCTCCTTGGCAAGGGCAATAGCTCCAGTGTTGTCACAGAAGAGTTTGATCGGCCCCGACGCATTGGGTATGACTCCTAGGTCGGTGATGAACTCCTTCACCCAAATAGCTTCATGCGCTGCCTCCGAGGCTGCCATGTACTCCGCTTCACATGTAGATCCCGCCACGACGCTCTGCTTGCAGCTGCACCAGCTTACTGCTCCACCATTCAACATATACACGTATCCGGTTTGTGACTTAGAGTCATCCAGATCTGTGTCGAAGCTAGCGTCGACGTAACCATTTACGACGAGCTCTTCGTCACCTCCATAAACGAGAAACATGTCCTTTGTCCTTTTCAGGTACTTCAGGATATTCTTGACCGCTGTCCAGTGTTCCTTGCCGGGATTACTTTGGTACCTTCCTACCAAACTTACGGCAAGGTTTACATCAGGTCTGGTACACAGCATGGCATACATAATAGATCCTATGGCTGAGGCATAGGGGATGACGCTCATCTCTTCTTTATCTTTTGCCGTGGTCGAGCATTGAGCTGAGCTCAATCTCACACCTTGCAGTACAGGCAAGAACCCTTTCTTGGACTGATCCATTTTGAACTTCTTCAAAATTTTATCAAGGTATGTGCTTTGTGAAAGACCTATGAGGCGTCTTGATCTATCCCTATAGATCTTGATGCCTAATATGTAAGCAGCTTCTCCAAGATCCTTCATTGAAAAACACTTATTCAAGTAGGCCTTAATACTGTCCAAGAATTCTATATTATTTCCCATCAAAAGTATGTCATCTACATATAATATGAGAAATGCTACAGAGCTCCCACTCACTTTCTTGTAAACGCAGGCTTCTCCATAAGTCTGCATAAACCCAAACGCTTTGATCATCTCATCAAAGCGAATGTTCCAACTCCGAGATGCTTGCACCAGCCCATAAATCGATCGCTGGAGCTTGCATGCTTTGTCAGCGTTCTTAGGATCGACAAAACCTTCCGGCTGCATCATATACAGTTCTTCCTTAAGATGCCCGTTAAGGAATGCCGTTTTGACGTCCATCTGCCATATCTCATAATCATAGTATGCGGCAATTGCTAACATGATTCGGACGGACTTAAGCTTCGCTACGGGAGAGAAAGTCTCATCGTAGTCAATCCCTTGAACTTGCCGATAACCCTTAGCGACAAGTCGAGCTTTATAGATGGTGACATTACCATCCGCGTCCGTCTTCTTCTTAAAGATTCATTTGTTTTCTATCGCTCGCCGATCATCGGGCAAGTCAGTCAAAGTCCATACTTTGTTTTCATACATGGATTCTATCTCGGATTTCATGGCTTCAAGCCATTTGTTGGAATCTGGGCCCGCTATCGCTTCTTCATAGTTCGAAGGTTCACCGTTGTCTAACAACATGATTTCCAGGACAGGGTTGCCGTACCACTCTGGTGCGGAACGTGTCCTTGTGGACCTACGAAGTTCAGTAGTAACTTGATCAGAAGTACCTTGATCATCATCATTATTTTCCTCTTCAGTTGGTGTAGGCATCACAGGAACATTTTCCTGAGCTGCACTACTATCCCGTTCAAGGGTAGTACTTCATCGATTTCTACTTTCCTCCCACTTACTTCTTTCGAGAGAAACTCTTTTTCCAGAAAGGATCCGTTCTTGGTAACGAAGATCTTGCCCTCGGATCTTAAGTAGAAGGTATACCCAATGGTTTCCTTAGGGTATCCTATGAAGATGCATTTTTCCGACTTGGGTTCGAGCTTTTCAGGTTGAAGTTTCTTGACATAAGCATCGCATCCCCAAACGTTTAGAAACGACAGCTTAGGTTTCTTCCCAAACCATAATTCATACGGTGTCGTCTCAACGGATTTAGACGGTGCCCTATTTAAAGTGAATGTAGCTGTCTCTAGAGCGTATCCCCAAAATGATAGCGGTAAATCGGTAAGAGACATCATAGACCGCACCATATCCAATAGAGTGCGATTACGATGTTCGGACACACCGTTACGCTGAGGTGTTCTAGGCGGCGTGAGTTGTGAAACGATTCCACATTTTCTTAAGTGTGTACCAAATTCGTGACTTAAATATTCTCCTCCACGATCCGATTGTAACAATTTTATCTTTCGGTCATGTTGATTCTCTACCTCATTCTGAAATTCCTTGAACTTTTCAAAGGTCTCATACTTGTGTTTCATCAAGTAGACATACCCATATCTACTCAAGTCATCAGTGAGAGTGAGAACATAACGATATCCTCCGCGAGCCTCAACGCTCTTTGGACCGCACACATCGGTATGTACGATTTCCAACAAGTTGGTTGCTCGCTCCATTGTTCCGGAGAACGGAGTCTTGGTCATCTTGCCCAAGAGGCATGGTTCGCACGTGTCAAATGATTCATAATCGAGAGACTCCAAAAGTCCATCAGCATGGAGCTTCTTCATGCGCTTGACACCAATGTGGCCAAGGCGGCAGTGCCACAAGTATGTGGGACTATCGTTATCAACTTTACATCTTTTGGTATTCACGCTATGAATATGTGTAACATTACGCTCGAGATTCATTAAGAATAAACCATTAACCATAGGGGCATGACCATAAAACATATCTCTCATATAAATAGAACAACCATTATTCTAAGATTTAAATGAGTAGCCATCTCGTATCAAACGAGATCCAGATACAATGTTCATGCTCAAACTTGGCACCAAATAACAATTATTAAGGTTTATAACTAATCCCGTAGGTAAATGTAGAGGTAGCGTGCCGACGGCGATCACATCGACCTTGGAACCATTCCCGACGCGCATTATCACCTCGTCCTTCGCCAGTCTCCGCTTATTCCACAGCTCCTGCTGTGAGTTACAAATATGAGCAACGGCACCGGTATCAAATACCCAGGAGTTACTACGAGTACTGGTAAGGTACACATCAATTACATGTATATCAAATATACCTTTAGTGTTGCCGGCCTTCTTATCCGCTAAGTATTTGGGGCAGTTCCGCTTCCAGTGACCCTTCCCCTTGCAATAAAAGCACTCAGTCTCAGGCTTGGGTCCATTCTTATACTTCTTCCCGGCAACTGGCTTACCGGGCGCGGCAACATCTTTGTCTTCCTTCTTGAAGTTCTTCTAACCCTTGCCCTTCTTGAACTTAGTGGTCTTATTGACCATCAACACTTGATGTTCTTTCTTGATTTCAACCTTTGCCGACTTCAGCATTGAAAATACTTCAGGAATGGTCTTCACCATCCCCTGCATATTATAGTTCATCACAAAGCTCTTGTAGCTTGGTGGGAGCGACTGAAGGATTCTGTCAATGACCGCCTCATCCGGGAGGTTAATGTCCAGCTAGGACAGGCGGCTGTGCAACCCAGACATTTTGAGTATATGCTCACTGACAGAACTGTTTTCCTCCATCTTACAACTATAGAACTTGTCGGAGACTTCATATCTCTCGACCCGGGCATGAGCTTGGAAAACTAGTTTCAGCTCCTCGAACATCTCATATGCTCCGTGTTGCTCAAAACACTTCTGGAGCCCCGGTTCTAAGCTGTAAATCATGCCACACTGAACGAGGGAGTAATCATCAGCACGTGTCTGCCAAACGTTCAAATCATCTTACAGTGCTGGGAGAGCAGGTGGGTCACCTAACGGTGCTTCAAGGACATATGCTTTCTTGGCAACTATGAGGATGATCCTAAGGTTCCGGACCCGGTCCGTATAGTTGCTGCCATCATCTTTCAGCTTGGTTTTCTCTAGGAATGCGTTGAAGTTCATGTTGACATGAGCGTTGGCCATTTGATCTACAAGACATATTTTGCAAAGATTTTAGACTAAGTTCATGATAATTAAGTTCATCCAATCAAATTATTTAATGAACTCCCACTCAGATTTGACATCCCCTTAGTCATCTAAGTGTTACACGATCCGAGTTGACTAGGCCGTGTCCGATCATCACGTGAGACGAACTAGTCATCGTCGGTGAACATTCTCATGTTGATCGTATCTTCCATACGACTCGTGTTCGACCTTTCGGTCTCCGTGTTCCGAGGCCATGTTTGTACATGCTAGGCTCGTCAAGTTAACCCTAAGTGTTTTGCATGTGTAAAACTGTCTTACACCTGTTGTATGTGAACGTAAGGATCTATCACACCCGATCATCACGTGGTGCTTCGAAACGACGAACTTTAGCAACGGTGCACAGTTAGGGGAGAAAACTTCTTGAAATTGTTGCAAGGGATCATCTTATTTACTACCGTCGTTCTAAGTAAACAAGATGCATAAAACATAATAAACATCACATGCAATTATATAAAGTGGTGACATGATATGGCCAATATCATATAGCTCCTTTGATCTTCATCTTCGGGGATCCATGATCATCTTGTCACCGGCATGACACCATGATCTCCATCATCATGATCTCCATCATCGTGTCTTCATGAAGTTGTCACGCCAACGACTACTTCTACTTATATGACTAACGCGTTTAGCAATAAAGTAAAGTAGTTTACATGGTGTTCTTCAATGACACGCAGGTCATACAAAAAATAAAGACAACTCCTATGGCTCCTGCCGGTTGTCATACTCATCGACATGCAAGTCGTGATTCCTATTACAAGAACATGATCTCATACATCACAATATATCATTCATCATTCATCACAACTTCTGGCCATATCACATCACATGACAATTGCTGCAAAAACAAGTTAGACGTCCTCTAATTGTTGTTGCATCTTTTACGTGGCTACAATTGGGTTCTAGCAAGAACGTTTTCTTACCTACGAATAACCACAACGTGATTTTGTCAACTTCTATTTACCCTTCATAAGGACCCTTTTCATCGAATCCGCTCCAACTAAAGTGGGAGAGACAGACACCCGCCAGCCACCTTATGCAACTAGTGCATGTTAGTCGGTGGAACCGGTCTCACGTAAGCGTACGTGTAAGGTTGGTCTGGGCCGCTTCATCCCACAATACCGCTGAAGCAAGATAAGACTAGTAGCGGCAAGCAAGTTGACAAGATCTACGCCCACAACAAAATTGTGTTCTACTCGTGCAATAGAGAACTACGCATAGACCTAGCTCATGATGCCACTGTTGGGGAATGTTGCAGAAAATTAAAAAATTTCCTATGGTTTCACCAAGATCCATCTATGAGTTCATCTAAGCAATGAGTCAAGGGAGTGAGTTTGCATCTACATACCACTTGTAGATCGCGTACGGAAGCGTTAGAGGGAGCGGTGATGATGGAGTCGTACTCGCCGTGATTCAGATCACCGGAGATCCTAGCGCCGAACGGACGGCACCTCCGCGTTCAACACACGTACGGAGCGTGTGACGTCTCCTCCTTCTTGATCCAGCAAGGGGGAAGGAGAGGTTGATGATGATGGCTCCAGCAGCAGCACAACGGCGTGGTGGTGGTGGAACAGCAGCACTCCGGCAGGGCTTCGCCAAGCACGTGATGGAGGAGGAAGAGGTGTAGTAGGGGGAGGGGGCGCCAGGACTTCAGGGTGCGGCTGCCCCTCTCCCCCCTCCCTTTATATAGGCCCCCAGGGGGGGCGCCAGCCCTGGGAGATTCAATCTCCCAAGGGGGCGGCGGCCAAGGGGGGAGGAGTGCCCCCCAAGGCATGTGGTGCACCCCCTCACCCTAGGGTTTCAACCCTAGGCGCAGGGGGTGGGCCTAGGGGGGCGCACTAGCCCACTATGGGCTGGCTCCCCTCCCACTTCAGCCCATGGGGCCCTCCGGGATGGGTGGCCCCACCAGGTGGACCCCCCGGACCCTTCCGGTGGTCCCGGTACAATACCGGGTGACCCCGAAACTTTCCCGATGGCCGAAATACCACTTCCTATATATAATTCTTTACCTCTGGACTAATCCGAAACTCCTCGTGACGTCCGGGATCTCATACGGGACTCCGAACAACATTCGGTATACTGCATACTCATATTCATACAACCCTAGCGTCACCGAACCTTAAGTGTGTAGACCCTACGGGTTCGGGAGACACGTAGTCATGACCGAGACGGCTCTCGGGCAATAACCAACAGCGGGATCTGGATACCCATGTTGGCTCCCACATGCTCCTCAATGATCTCATCGGATGAACCACGATGTCGAGGATTAGAACAACCCGGTATACAACTCCCTTTGTCATTCGGTACGTTACATGCCCGAGACTCGATCGTCGGTATCCCAATACCTCGTTCAGTCTCGTTACCGGCAAGTCACTTTACTCGTACCGTAATGCATGATCCCGTGACCAAACACTTGGTCACTTTGAGCTCATTGTGATGATGCATTACCGAGTGGGCCCAGAGATACCTCTCCGTCATACGGAGTGACAAATCCCAGTCTCAATCCATGTCAACCCAACAGACACTTTCGGAGATACCTGTAGTGCACCTTTATAGTCACCCAGTTACGTTGTGACGTTTGGTACACCCAAAGCACTCTTACGTATCTGGGAGTTACACGATCTCATGGTCTAAGGAAGAGATACTTGACATTGGAAAAGCTCTAGCAAAACGAACTATGCGATCTTGTGCTATGCTTAGGATTGGGTCTCGTCCATCACATCATTCTCCTAATGATGTGATCCCGTTGTCAATGACATCTAATGTCCATAGTCAGAAACCATGACTATCTGTCGACCAACGAGCTAGTCAACTAGAGGCTCACTAGGGACATGTTATGGTCTATGTATTCACATGTGTATTATGATTTCCGGATAATACAGTTATAGCATGAATAAAAGACAATTATCATGAACAAGGAAATATAATAATAACCCTTTTATTATTACCTCTAGGGCATATTTCCAACACTATGGTGGTGGCTAAGTCCTATATATAGTGGCCTTTGTCCTCTTCCCAAATATGTGCGGGAAGGGATTCCACAACAGCGGGATTTGAAAGGGGACAAGTAGTACAGTCTATCCCAACAAAAGTAGTCCTCGCCTGCGAAAAGCCTCTGGTAGTCACGCTGCGGTGGGCTCGGTGATGACCTTCGTCCTGCCGTCTTGGCGGTCTTGGTCTTGTTGCACCAGAGTGGAAACCTTTGGGTGATTCCTCAAGAACCTGCGCCTGCGGCTTGCCTCCCTTGCACCGAAGGGGAAAACCTGCGCTCTGCACCCACATGGCGCCCGCCTGGCCTTGGTCGTCATGGCTCATGTTAGCTGAGCCTCATGAGGTAGCTGCATAGAACTCTCCGCCCCTCAGGAGCCCTCCTGAAGAGGCCAACTCCTTCGGGGGTCTTGGTGTCGTCCCCCTCGTGAGGCTTGGCCCCTCGCGAGGGTCTTGCGGTGTTGGTGCTGAAGCTGAGCCATACCAGGCCGACGATGGAGCCATGTGGTGGGCCGTAGGCAGGCAGGACTGGATACCCCCAAGTCCAGGACGCCGACATTGTCATCTTGATTTTAATTTTCAATTGGATTATGCCTCACATTATAGTTATTTTGTTGAGCTTGCTCCCACTACTATTCATGAGAAGAAATTTGCTTATGCGGAGAGTAATAAAAATTCTATGCTTGTGCATCATGAAAATAGTGCTTTATGTGATGGTATATTGTTGAATTCATTCATGATGGTACTGACAATTATTACGAGGGATGAATATATGCTTGTACGAATTGCAATAATATCAAGTTTCCTCTCTATGTGCTTAAAATCTTGAAGTTTTGCTTGTTTTACCTTCCTATGCTAGTTGATTCTTTTTCCTATAAGTTGTTTGCTCACAAAATCCCTATGCATAGGAAGTGGGTTATAATTAAATGTGCTAGCACTACTAGGGAAAATCCTAGCAGCAGCGCGGGTTCTAGGTATATCAATAGTGCGGGGGCTGGCGCTACAGCTAACCCGTAGCAGCAGCGCGTGCACCCCCGCGCTACTGCTATACAAGTGTAGCAGCAGTGTGCTGCATGGAACCTCGCTACTTCTAATAGCTCTAGCGTGCTTTGCCTGGATGCGCTACTGCTACTGTCACACTGCTGCTAACTTTTCTCCACTCGCTACTGCTAATTTTAGTAGTTTTTGAATTTTTTTTCTGCATATTTGTTTTGTATTTGAACAGGCTTTATACAAGAATCTTTAGCACATACAAATGTCATCATGATACACATACAAATGGCTGCGAGACCACAAATGTAATCCTAGCATATACATACAAATAGTCTCATCATAATCATCATCCAACACAAAGTGGCATCTCGTCATCATCTCGAAAATAGCGATACATGCAAGTCTCGAATACTTGCAACTACAACATCATCCATGTAAACAATGATATACGCGAGAAGAGCTATCACTGTGAGTGAGAGCGGAACTATGCAGTACATGAGGTGGCAGTTACGAGTCCTCTCTCGCGCTAGCGTGAACCTCAAGTAACTAGCTTCTCCTTCTTGTCTGCTTTTGAAGCCTTTATGGATGGCGCCCGAGACCCCATTCACTTGTGCCTGACACTCAGGCCACTCATTGTACACCCCCGGAACCTTCCCTTTGTACACAACATAGTACTGCCATCTCGCCATCAAGAAGCTAGGTACCTGTTAGAGATGCATCTTCATCAAGAGGATGTACAATCATATGCAACAAAATATACTAGAGCAACACGAAAAAGAAAGGGTTAGCAACTGGATGAAACATACAGTACGCAAACTAATTAACTAGAGGTACCAAACTAACAAAGTAGCGTTACGCAAGTTCGGCAGGGACCATGGACATCACAAAGTTTCATCGCTACAGAAAGTATACAAGTTCAACCGACACATATCATCATCATCGGCATCGTAAATCACTAGAAGTTCCATCCTTCCATATCATCGAGGATGGACCCTAGCTTCTTGAACAGCGTGAGGTCATGACGTTGCATGCTTATGCGAGTTCGGACGTCAGCTCGCGATATAGGGCCGTGGTGGAACATCCCCTTCTCATCGATGACTTCTTTCATGATGATCGTCGCAATGTCCCTTTGGATGCGAAAGAAGTCATCTCTAAGTTTATAATCCGCTTCTCCATGAGATTCTACCCACTTGTGGATATGATCATCATTTCTGTTTGTGATGCGAAGCTTCTGGTGATCCGTGCTGAACTCAATCATGAGATGGAGGATGTAGAATCCATCTTTCTTGCTTGGTTTTGGGACATGGATGCAGCAGAAGTTAGTTTTATGCGTGAAACCCATCTTCTTGTTCCTTTGTTTCGTGATCTGCACGTGGCCACCTCTAATGTTGAATCCTTGGAGAGCATAATCTAGAATATTCATTATGTTTGTGTAGTCCTTCTTCTCGTAGTCTCTGGAAGGGTCAAAATACACGGTGTGGGAGACTCGCGGGTACAGAATGATAAGGACGGCGCGCCCGTTGCTGCGGGGAAAAGACACCTCAAATTATTCTCCATATGAGCGAGAAGGAATGATTGAAATGTAGGAAAGGGTTGTCCGAAACTGACTTACTTTGGATGATAAGGCAGGAGGACAATTTCCTGGTCCTTATTCTGTACCATGAAGTTTTGGAGGTACTCCCTAGCAGTTTCACGCTCAAAGTCGTAGAGACTCAAGAAAGACTCGTGCATGTAGTACGGATCCGCCACACAGATTTGCGAGACTTCTTCTCTCTTCATGACGGAGCTCATATGTAGCGCAAAATGGCGGACGATTGTAAAATCGAGCCGCCTTGTCAGAAACATCTCAAAGATATGGTCAAACCGCAGGAAGAACACCTCCACGGGCCGTGTGTCGACGTAGCACTTCCCCTCAGGCACACGAGCCGCATATGTCAGATATCCTGGATCCTTCGAGGCTAGTAGGCTTTTCTCAATCGACAACACATGGTCGTGCAGTCTCCTGAGATCCCCTGATAGTGCCTCCAGCGGTTTCGGTGGTAGCATCGGCTCGCCCGTGAAATGGAACATGGCCGCACCTTTCACGAGTACATGCTCTTCAGAATCCATCGTCTGGCTGCTATGTGCTCTGGCTTGTTTGGAGGCAGCTATCTTCCCCAATCTCTTCCTCTCCTTTTTCTTGGGCACACCTTCCAGACCCTTCCTTAACCCCTGCCTCAGTGTTGCTGGGATAAGCACTGTACGACCCCCGGCTAGTTGAGCCTGTGTTGAGGCGGCATCTTTAGGCGTGTCCTATGAGGATTTGATGAAGAGAGACTTCTTGCAATCCCTGCTACGACCTTCCTGCCCGGGCAGATCATCCATATCCTCATTAGCATGCTGATAGCCTGATTCGTCATATGGTTGAATCATCATATCTAAGTCACACTCATACGCGTTTATATTGAGGAAAGCCATCGGGTCGACCTGCGTCTATTCATCCATTCTCTGTTCTACAGGACCGATTACATCAGCCAGTACTATTGCACTCCCTTCATCACGTCGTCCGCCGCTCTCACCCGGCACTACAGGAGCTGGTAATTGCATAGGCGGGGTGATGGTCTCCGCACATGCTTGTTGATGTGTGGTTATTGGTGTGCTCTCGGCAGGCTCCAGACAAAGAAGATTCTTCGTCCATAGCAGCACCCAACCCTTGCAGCTTCCAATCCACGGTGGGGTCTCGTCGTCCTCTCCCACATGCTATACTGGAGGAGGCAAATCCTCGTGCAACGATTTCACACTGGACAAGTTAACCCTGAAGAGCCCAGTGGGGATTGGCTGGTTGTGGAACGTGGGGTGCAAGGGGTTCATTATCACCCCCTTTCCCACGTCCACCTTCTGGCCTTTGATCAAGTAGAGTATGGTACACGGGGTTTCGTCGGCCTGCAAACACATGTCTATGGTGTAAAACATCTGAAAGGCAATGAAAATGGAATATTCTATATATATGTGTGTGTGTGTGTGTTGGTGCAACATGTAATTACCGTGAGGGCGTCGAGCTCAGCCAAAGACGAAGGCCCACCTAGCGTGCCAGAGACTGAGGAGGCCCGGTTGCGTGAGCAAGTGATGGTGCGGTGGTGTTGTTGTTCACGGAGTTGCTCCCGATGAAACTTGGCAACGGGAAATCATGTACCGTCTTGTATAGATTTTCCTTCGTCCAGTTGATGATAGCTGGAACCAAGTTAGTAGCGAAATCATTTCTGTAGACAGTTACAGCTGCATTGACTGCCTGCTATAGCAACTCATTTTTCTCCTCGGCTGTTTTTTTCGCGTCCTCAGCTGCTTTTTTTTCGACCACAAGCTTCACCTTCTCGTCGATGTCCGCCTGACTAAACTTTTTTTTCTGCTTCTTGGCCTCCGGGCCCTCGTTGTAAAACACCTTCCACGTGGTGTCGTCTCCAGCGCCGTGCACACGACCATATTGCGGCCGCTGGCCCAAAGGGAGTCCCTTAAGTTCGTTCAAGGCCCGGTTGAGAGGGGTGTCCCACTTGGGCCTCATCGGAGAAGTAGGGCTTTCGGCTGCAAGCTAGTGTTGCTTCTCCTGCAGAAGGAACGTGAACCGTTTAGGAATGTGTAGTCGACTAGATCTGGAGCTAAATGTAAGGTGGTAAAAGAATAATTACTAGTAGTCTAATCAATCTCCTCGTGATCTAGTCCATGCAAAAAACCTTCTTTTCCTTGTCCCACTTGTAGTGAGCCCTGATGAAGTCACGCTCCAAGGGGTTGGTGAACTTCGCGAAGGGGTGTGGGATACCCGCGGCTTCACGTTCCACATCCTCCTTATCCCATATGGGCCTTCTAACGAGGTAGCCACGGCTTCCGAGGCGATGCTTCCCCATGTTCCTTTGCTGAAGGCTCTTGAATTTCGCAGCCTTAGCCTTGGATGCCTCGGTAGCTCAAGTGTCCTTGAACTTTTCGAACTCCTCTTCTATAAGTGTTGGATTTTCCTCCAAAATCTTGGACAGGGGTTCCTCATCCTCAATAGCTCATTTCACCCTCCCTTTCTAGGAGGCCAAATCATTGTTGAACATGCCCATGGCGTGATTGTTAATATTTTTCATCTTTGGACCATCCCACGGTTGTTCTATGTTATCATCCCGGTCGGGGAACTTCAATCTATTGTGCAACTTCTTCAGGAGCAACTGCGTCAAATGTTATTTACTCCTTAAGTCATTGTCGTTGATGCTCGCGCATTCCCGTAGGATGCTTCCTACTTGGTTCCCATAGCACTTGCGAGGTTCTTCCGGCTCTGATGGCTCCAACTTGCCGGGTGCCATCTTTGTGATCACGAGTCGTCCAATCCCTAGTTCGTTAGGTTTTCATATCCTCTGCTTCTTCTTTTCGGTAGCGGCATCGGTGTTGGTACCTTCCCCGCCGGTATCTTCCCCGCTTGTACCTTCCCCGCCGGTCTTGGCCCCGCCATCGGTCTCGGCACCGCCATTGGTGCCGGCACCATCGGTGTCGATGTCGGCGTCAGTACCATCATCGAGGCCGACCTGCAAACCTTGACTTTGCAATTGCTTAGCAGTCAAATAGTCAAGGTACTCTTGTTCACCCTCATAATCCATCTCGTCTGCATCTTGGTCAGAAGGCCCAGTTTCTTCATTGTTCGACATGTTTCCTATGATTAAAATGAGAAATGACATAAAAAAGAAATCTGTGTTTGCCAGAATGTTGTTTCCCAGCAACTCCCAGCAACTCCCAGCACTCGATATGCCTACTATCTAGCACAAATCATGCCAAAATTCACGGAAAATTTCGGCATGACCTTTGCTAAAAAATGGACATATCGAGCGCCTGAAATTCACCGGAACGGAAATGAATTAACATTCTGGCATAACATAGGCCACTCTGATCATTTACCCTGCACATAATCATCATGTCCAAATGACATGTCCAAATTCTAAATATGGCATGTCCAAAACATCACATGTCCACTTCAAATTTGCATATAAAAGGAAGAAAAGTATAGAACTTGAAGAAAAAACCTAGCTAAATTCATAACTAAATATATAACCTAATTAACCATCTGCCCTAACTAAAACCTAAGTAAATTAACTGAAGAACCTAGCTACCAGAGAGAGGAGGAGTGGTGGGGGGCTTACAGAGGGTGTGGGCCTGACGACGGCCGGGGTTGGGAGGGGTCGGGGTCGGGGTCGAGCGCCGGGGCCGGAGCCGGGGTCGGGGCCGGTGCCATGGGCGAGCACCGGGGCCGGAGCCGGGGTCGGGGCCAGGGCCGGAGCCGGCGCATGGGTCGGGGTCGGGGTCGGGGGCGAGCGCAGGGGCGCGGCGAGGGAAGGGCTCCGGCGGCACGACGGGGGAAGAGAGAGTGTGGGGATTTGGGGGAAAAGAGGCGGGATGAAGAGACGAGTGGGGATTTGGGGGAAAAGAGGCAGGATGAAGAGAGGAGTGGGGATTTTGGGGGTTAAGTGGGCATAGCAGTAGCGCGTTTAGACAAAACGTGTTATAGCTACTCCAGGTAGCTATAGTGGTTTTATGTAGAAACCGCTACTGCTATTTTGACTAGCTGTAGCTCTTTTCTGACAAAAGCACTACTGCTATAATCAGTACCTATATAGCAGTTTTCCTGTTTGTTTCCTTCTATTTTCTTTTCCTTTATTTTCTCTCACTTTTCTTTTCTTTTTTTCCGAGAGCAGTGAACGAAGGGAATGCGATATATATTGCATCATTTGAGGGTTAAATATGTATACAAAATAGGAACATATATATTACATCATTGGACCCATGCATAATAATGGCTAAGTGTGTATACAAAATAGGAACATATATATTACATCATTTGACTGATAACATACGGTTCCTCGGCGTTGATGTTTTCGTTTTTGAGTCAGCTTCTTTCCCTTCTTGTTCGTTGAAGAATAATTGATCCCTCATTGTGACTTTGCCTTTTCCATGGAGTATGATTTCTCTTAGATAATGTAGTATTGATTCTTATTTTGACGTATACTTCATCATCATCGTCATCTTCCCTCATTGGGCTGCCGTACTGATCATAGTCTTCCTCGTTGGCGACTCCATCCATTCCAATGATGTTCCTTTTGCCTCTCCTCATGACAACACATATGGAATTGCGCGGGTCGGTTATGAAGAAGCATTGTGTCACGTGCTTAGCGTGTACCCATGGCTCGTTTTTTGTGATAGCGTTCATGGTAGCGCTTTTGACGTCAGGTATAGTCATGGTAGTGAAATTCTGGTTTTCTCTTTCGACATTCTTAGCCCATCTGACATGGAACATCGTCGTGTTGTGCATTCCAGAGTAGTGAAGCTCCCAGATCTCCTCGACCCTTCCTTAAAATCTTTCAGTTGCGCTATTATCGCCGCCGGTCATGCATTCCATTGTCACCCCTGAGTTCTGATCATCACTGTCCATATCTTTGGCCTCCGTGTAGAACGTGTATCTGTTGATATCGTATGCCTGATAGGTTACGAGGTTGGGCGAGGGGCCATGTGCTAAGGCGTATATGAGCAATCCGTCCTTAGAGCCCTCCGGGGGATTAGAAAAAATATGCTCTTTGAACCAATGCAGGAAAGTGGAGTTGTGCTCTCTAGTAACTTCGACGTCCATCCTGCATACCCCCCGCTCACGTTACTTCTTTGCGATAATTTCCTTGTGCAGTGCCACGAAAGGATCTACCTCGTCTAGGTGTTGTAGGACTACCAAGTTTGCTCTGTCAAAGTCGCTGCATCGATCTGAGTATGCCACGTGTAGTTCCCTGCGACCGTTGGAGTGACTTTCTCCTTAGAGCCTCCCATCATGCTTGTTAACGGGCAAACCAACACTAACACCCAGCTGGTCTGCGCCATATAGAAAATTCTCGCAGAAAGAGATGCACTCTTGTGTCAGATAGACCTGGACGATGCTTCCATCCGGACGGGACATGTTACGAACGAATCCTTTGATGATCCCATTCATCCTCTCAAACAGCATCATGTTGTGAAGGAATGACAGGCCCAGATTAATTATGTCATCCACAATATGGACACACAGATGCACCATCACGTCAAAGAACGCGGGTGGGAAGTACATCTCAAGCTCATTTAGTATCACAATGATCTCTTCATATAGCCTTCGGAGCTGCTTCACGCTGATCGACTGTCGAGAGATGACGTCAAAAAAGTTGCAGAGACCAATAAGTGTGTCACGGATGTGCTTGTCCATTATCCCTCTAAGGGAAATAGGTAGTATCTGTGTCATCATCACATGACAGTCATGCAACTTCATCCCGCTGAACCTTTTCTTGTCTATGTCTAGATATCTGCTTATCTTGCCACAGTAACCAGAACTAACTTTGACTCCGGTAAGGCACTTAAAGAATTGATCGATCTCAGCCTGACTTAAGGTGAAGCAAGAAGGGGGCAATAATCCTCTTTATTTATTTTCTTGCCCTTCTTCTCCTGTGCCTCTGTCTCCGTCTCTGTCTCGTCTGCCTTTTTACGGGGCGGCATGTGCAGATCTTCCCTGATATTCAAATCTTGCAAGTCTTTTCTTGCCTTCGTCCCACCCTTGGTCTTATCCGGCATGTTCATCAGTGTCACGAGCAAGCTCCCAAGGACATTCTTATAGATATGCATTTGATCAAGGCAATGAGGTGTATCGAGTTTGTGAGTACTCCAAGTCCCAGAACACAGACCTCGTCTTCCATACCTTCAGCAGTAGCTCCGGCGCCTTTTTCACCATCTTTCCCCGCATGGGGCACTCCTTTTAGTTTTTCAATAGCTCATTGATTTTGGCGCCGCTTTGCTTACGTGGAGGTCCTCGATGCTCAGCGTGACCATTGAATAGATCTCCACAGTTTCTCCACAGGTCGTCTGGTTTGAGCCATCTTCGATGCCCCATGTACACGATTTTCCCAGACCTGCCATCTTTCCTTGACGTTAGCTGCTGAGACGTCGTATCATCCATGCACCGTGTGCATCCGCAATATCCATGGCACACCTGGCCCGCACATATCCATAACCGAGATAGTCGTGCACCGTCGTGATCAGCACGGCTCTCATGTAGAAATGCTCGCCTTTGCTGGCGTCCCATGTCTTGGCCGGTGTTTTCCGTAACGTGCCTAACTCCTCTTGAAGTAGCCGCAGATACAAATTAATATTATTTCCTGGTTGTTTCGGCCCTTGAATCAGCATGCTCATTTGAATGTACTTCGACTTCATGCACAACCAGGGGGAGGTTGTACATCCATAAAACACACGGGCCACGTGCTATGGTTGGTGTTCTGGTTGCCAAACGGATTCATGCCATCGGTACACGCGCTGAGCATGATGTTCCTTGCATCACATTCAAAATACCGATAGAAGTTGTTTAACGCTCTCCACTGGCTTCCATCCTTGACGTGTCTCAGCTTCGGATCATCTCCATCGTCGGGCTTCTTCCTCTCCACGTGCTAGCGCATTAGCTTTGCTTCCTTGGGATCTACAAAATACAACTTGAGACGAAGAGTGATCGGTAAGTACCATAAAACTTTCTGGGGACATTTCTTCTCGGCCTTCTTGTATCGAGAAGCATTGCACAGCAGACAGCTTGTTTTTTCTGTGTGCTCCTTCTGATAAATTATGCGATCGTTGATGCATGCATGGTATCTAACATGCGGCAGATCAAGAGGTCACACGATCTTCTTGGCCTCATCAACACTAGTAGGACATAGATTCCCCGCGGGAAGAACATCCTTTAGGTACTTGAGATGCTCATCGAGGCTAGTGTCGGTCCATTTGTTTTTAGCCTTCGTCTTCAGGAGTTGGAGCGTGAAACTCAAGCGAGTCACCTCAGGATTGCAACCATCATACAATGGAGTGTTTGAGTCTACCACCAGTTGCTCCAGCTTAGCCTCCTCTCTAGAAGCAGCTCTCTCAGTACTCGTCTCCTTGCGAAGTAGTGCTTGAACATGATGGTCCCGCACGATTGAACTTAGTACCGACGAACTCTGCTGCGTGGAATCCACGTTCTCTCCACCGCCACGTCCGGCCCATTCTCCTCCGCCATGTCCGGCCCCTTCTCCGCCGCCATGTCCAGCCCCTTCCCCGCTGCCATTATCGATCATCTCTTAATCTTGCCCCGTGTCGGCATTGACTGCCCGGTCGGCATCCTCAACATCGTCATCCTCATCTTCAATTATCCACCGAGTATAGCCATCCATGAAACCAGTCATGAGCAGGTGCGCTTCGACACGACCATCATCATAGGGGTCGAGCCAAACTATTCCCTTGCATTTTCGACACGGACATAAAACCTCTGTCAGGTTATTTTCTTTGATGTCCTGCACCACCAACCGCAACCACGTGTCCACCATCGTTCTACTGACCATCATGAACGTCTGCATGATAATAATAAACAAATTTATTATAAAAATGAGTGCATGCATCAAAGTCATACAAAAATTTGGCATGACCTTCCCTAAAAATAGGACATATAGATCTAGAGTTTGCCCGGAATTTGCCGAAACGGAAATAAATCAATGTTCCGGCAAAACATAGGCAACTCAAAACCACAATTTGGCGTCAACTCATGCCACACACACAATTTCCATCATATCGCCCAATTATCATATCACACACATACACATATTTCCATTTTGCAAAAGCATGAAATTTTAATCACCTCTATCTCGAGATCGAGCACACGGTGGAAATGATGATGTAGGGAGATCAAAAGTGCACAAAGCTCTTCTTGACAAAGATAGATCTAGTTAGGGGGCAAATAGGTCACTTAACTAAATGCTACATCTACCTAGCTAGCTAATTTGGGAGGAGACAACTTCAACTAGTGGAGGGGGGAGGAAAAAGAGAAAGGAGATGCATTAATGGAGGTGGTGTAGTTAGCTAGGAGTAATGAAGAGAGAGAAAGGTAGGTAGAAGAGGGAGAGTAATGGGGGGATAAGTACTGAGGAAGAAGAAGAGTGAGAGAGGGAGGATGTGGGAGGTAGGGGAAAGGAAAGAAAGGAGATGGGGGAGGGGAGGGCGGGTGGAAAAAGGTGGTGGTGTGCTGTGTCTTAGCAGTAGCGCGAGAGGAAAAACGCGCTACTGATAAGAGCATAGCATCATCGCGCTTTTCACACACGCGCTATTGCTAAGCGGGGCCAACCATGTGGCCAATTTCAAAATTAGCAGCAGCGATCGGAGTAAAAAGCGCGCTACTACTATTGCATTAGCAGTAGCGCATGTCATGGCACCGCGCTGCTGCTAAACTTAGGTAGGTGGGTACTGTCGGTCGATTTTTGTAGCAGCGCGGTTTAGCCCGCACGCGCTACTGCTAAATTTGTATCAGTAGCGAGTTTTTTGTACCCGCGCTACTGCTAATTAGCAGTAGCGCTTCTTTTTGTGCCATGTTGCTGCTAAGATTTTGTGTATAAGGTTTTCCCTAGTAGTGTAGTCATATGCTTCATGATGCTCTCTTTATGTTTCAATTCTTATCTTTTATACGAGCATCATTGAAATCATCATGCCTAACTAAAAGGCATTAAAGCAAAGCGCTTGTTGGGAGACAACCCAATATTTACGCCTACTATTTTTGTGTGTTCACATGATTATGATATTGTAGTAATCATGTTTTATAGCTTTTGTTTCAATAAAGTGCCAGGTAAAGCCTTTGGGATAGTGTGGATAATAGTTGACTTGATTCTGCGCAAAAACAGAAACTTTTGTGCTCAGTCCAGGAAATTTGAAAATTCACTAGAACTTGCTTTTTATCTGAATTTTTTACACAAGATTGATATACAAATTTCCTAGATTGTCCCAATTTTTCAGAATTTTTGGAGTTACATAAGTATGGAAAGTTTCCAGATTACTACAGATTGTTCTGTTTTTGACAGATTCTGTTTTCTATGTGTTCTTTGCTTATTTTGATAAATATATGAGTAGTATCGGAGGGTATGAACCATGGAGAAGTTGGAATACAGTAGATATAACACCAATATGAATAAAGAATGAGTTCACAACAGTACCATAAAGTGTTGATTTGCTTTCTTATACTAACGGATCTCATAAGATTTTCTGTTGAGTCTTGTGTTGTGAAGTTTTCAAGTTTTGGGTGAAGTTTCGATGGAGTACGGAATAAGGAGTGACAAGAGCCTAAGATTGGGGATTCCCAAGGCACCCCAAGGTAATATTCAAGGACAACCAAGCAACTAAGCTTGGGGATGCCCCGGATGGCATCCCCTCTTTCATCTTCGTTCATCGGTAACCTTACTTGGAGCTATCTTTTTATTCACCGTATAATATGTGTTTTGCTTGGAGCGTCATTTTATTTTATTAGGATTTGCTTGCTGGTATTTAGAGACATTTTTTATATCTTTTAGTTCAATAAAAAGTCAAGTATAGCCTTTACCATGCTTATTTTAGAAGTCCACACATTGTTGTTTTGAAAATAGAAAGTTTGCTGTTATGTTTTGAATATTGGTGAATAGTCAGAACATGATAAAATCTTGAAATTTTGACACAATGAGAAAACAAATTTTTTACAGTGTGGTAATTTTTTAGAATTTTTGGAGTTAGGGAAGTATGATTCCTCTTGCATTCTTTACAGACTGTTCTGTTTAGGCAGATTGTTGTTATGTTTGCATTGTTTGCATATGTTTGCCTATTTAATGATTCTATTTGAGGATAGGAGTATTAAATATGCAGATGCATTTAGTAGGAAATATCAAATAATAATTTTAGTGATTTTCTACAGTAGAGAATGATAAGGTTATTTTATTGATTTATACTAACTTATCTCACGAGTTCTTGTTGAGTTTTTTGTGTGTGAAGTTTTTAAGACTTAGGGAAACCGTGAAATAAAAGGAATTAAGGAGACACAAAAGCTCAAGCTTGGGAATGTCTAAGGCATCCCTAATTAATATTTCAAGAAGTCTCAAGCATCTAAGCTTGGGGATTCCCCGGTTGGCATCCCACCTTCCTTCTTCAACAACCATCGGTCAGTTTTGGTTGAGCCTAAGTTTTTGCTTCTTCACATGATATGTGCTATCCTTGCAATTTCATTTTATTTTGTTTTGCTTGCTGTTTGAATAATATACCAAGATCTGAAATTCTTAAATGTTAGAGAGTCTTCACATAATTACATACTTATTC
Organism: Triticum aestivum; assembly: GCF_018294505.1. Lineage (NCBI taxonomy): Eukaryota > Viridiplantae > Streptophyta > Magnoliopsida > Poales > Poaceae > Triticum > Triticum aestivum. The sequence goes on from NC_057813.1 coordinate 558,764,069, forward strand.
AACTACTCATTGATCTTCACTTATATCTTCTGGAGTAGTTTGTCATTTGCTCTAGTGCTTCACTTGTATCTTTTTAGAGCACGGCGGTGGTTCTATTTTGAAGAAATTGATGAACTCTCATGCTTCACTTATATTATTTTGTGAGTCTTTAAACAGCATGGTAATTTGCTTTGGTTATGAATTTAGTCCTAATATGATGGGCAACAAAGAGGGATATAATAAAAACTTTCATATAAAGTGCATTGAATACTATGAGAAGTTTGATTCCTTATGATTGTTTGAGATATGAGGATGGTGATATTAGAGTCATGCTAGGGCGTGTTTGGTTGCCCGCATAGAGCCCAACCAGGCCCGCGCGGGAAGTAGGAGGCCTGTTTGGTAGCCCGCATACACTATTGGGCATGCACCGCACGCTTCTTAAAACACCTCTGGGCCTGGCTGGCTGGAAACGCAAGAATCGACAGTTTCTCTGGAGCCAGGCCAAGCGGAAGCGCAGCAAGCGGGCCCCTGCACGACAAGAAACAGGAGGGATGCGAGGTGTTTATGCGGTGTCTTCTTCAACCTCCAGTAACCTCCTTTCTAATCTCATCTCTTCCATGCCCCTCTAATCTACACAACGATGCTTCGATTCGTGGTACGCTCTACACAAAAAAGATGCACATCGGTGCTATGGTTCCATTCAGGCGATCGGTTCGTAGTTTCATCGGTCGTAAGTTCTTAATCTTGTGTTCCCATTTGGAGCTATTCTGGACGAATTTTGTTAGATTCGTCATGCACGATCGATCATTTGAAATTTCCTTTGACCAACATCCTAATCTCGTAGTTCCTCACAACATTCGTGTTGTAAGTTTTTGGTTTCGACGATCGTAGCTTCATCTCTCTTTGAACAACAGTCTACTGCACTGACGCCACCATGTCGAGCTCCTCTATCCTCTTCTTAGAGCCCTCCTATTCGTCCCTCTCGACGCTGAAGACCTCCCCCTTGATCTCCTTGCCCGCGTGCTACTACACTAGAGTCATTTCTGGCGTCGCTCATCTCGGCCTACTCTCTATCGTCCTCCTACTACACTGATGCTGCAATCGCGCGCACACTGCTTTCTTGTGTCCTCTGCCTCCATGCACACTGCAGTTCGCCGTGCCGCTAACGAGGTTGATCATCTTCGCCTCCTCTCTCTCGCCCAACTACACTGGAGTCGTTTCCATCGTCGATCATCTCAGCCTCCTCTCTCGTCCACTGCACTGGCGATAGCATGGCACGAGCACTGCATTCTCCTCCTCTGTCCATTATCTTTGCGCGAGCACCGCAACTAGTTCGCTGACGGTGTCGCTTGCCGTGCCGCTGACAGGGTCGCTCGTCCACGACGCCATGCTTGTCATGTTGGACACGGCGCCACGGCCACTATCCACCGTAGTCGCCATTGTCCGGCGCACACTGCACTTTTTCTCCCCTCCCTCTACTAGCTCTTAACCATGTCTACTAAGTGAAGTGCTAGCTCTTAATCATACCTCATGCGTGCAACCAAACACCGAGTTCATGTGCCGCTTGGGCCAATCCAGGCAACCAAACAAAGTGCGCTTGCGTACTACCTAATGCAGGGACCCTAGATGCAGGCAACCAAACAACTCGCAGATGTCGCATATGAGGCAGTTTTTCAGAACCAGGCTGGGTTGAGATGTGTATGCAACACACCTACTATTCACTACGGCAACCAAACATGCCCCTAGTGAGTAATTGTGGAATGTAGAAATACTTGTGTTGAAGTTTGTGATTCCCGTAGCATGCACGTATGGTGAACCGTTATGTGATGAAGTCGGAGCATGATTTATTTATTGATTGTCTTCCTTATGAGTGGCAGTCGGGGACGAGCGATGATATTTTCCTACCAATATATCCCCCTAGGAGCATGCACGTAGTACTTTGGTTTGATAACTAATAGATTTTTGCAATAAGTATGTGAGTTCTTTATGACTAATGTTGAGTCCATGGATTATATGCACTCTCACCCTTCCACCATTGCTAGCCTCTCTAGTACTGCACAACTTTCGCTGGTACCATTCACCCACCATATACCTTCCTCAAAACACCCACCATACCTACCTATTATGGCATTTCCAAAGCCATCCCGAAATATTTTGCCATGCAACTTTTCACCATTCCGTTTATTATGACACGCTTCACCATTGTCATATTGCTATGCATGATCATGTAGTTGACATGTATTTGTGGCAAAGCCACCATTCATAATTCTTTCATATGTGTCACTCTTGATTCATTGCACATCCTGGTACACCACCGAAGGCATTCATATAGAGTCATATTTTGTTCTAAGTATCGAGTTGTAATTCTTGAGCTGTAAGTAAATAAAAGTGTGATGATCTTAATTATTAGAGCATTGTCCCAGTGAGGCAAGGATGATGGAGACTATGATTCCCCCACAAGTCGGGATGAGACCCCAGACAAAAAATAAAAAAATAAAAAAGAGGTTAAAAAAGGAAAAGAGAGCCCCAAAAAAAGAAAAAGAAAAAAATGAGAGAAAACAAGAGAACGGGCAATGCTACTATCCTTTTACCACACTTGTGCTTAGCACCATAATCATCATGATAGAGAGTCTCCTATGTTGTCACTTTCATATACTAGTGGAAATTTTTCATTATAAAACTTGGCTTGTATATTCCAATGCTGGGCTTCCTCAAATTGCCCTAGGTCTTCGTGAGCAAGCGAGTTGGATGAACACCTACTTAGTTTTCTTTTGAGCTTTCATAAACTTATAGCTCTAGTGCATCTATTGCATGGCAATCCCTACTCACTCACATTGATGTCTATTGATGGGCATCTCCATAGCCCGTTGATACGCCAGGTTGATGTGAGACTATCTCCTTCTTTTTATCTTCTCCACAACCACCTATAGTGTTATGTCCATGGCTCACGCTCATGTATTGCGTAAAAGTTGAAAAGGTTTGAGAACATCAAAAGTATGAAACAATTGCTTTGCTTGTCATCGGGGTTGTGCATGATTTGAATATTTTGTGTGATAAAGATGGAGCATAGCCAGACTATATGATTTTGTAGGGATAGCTTGCTTTGGCCATGTTATTTTGAGAAGACATGACTGTTGTATTAGTATGCTTGAAGTATTATTGTTTTTATGTAAATATTAAACTTCTGTTTTGAATCTTAAGGATCTGAATATTCTTGCCACAATAAAGAAAAATCACATTGATAAATATGTTAGGTAGCATTCCACATCAAAAATTTCGTTTTTTATCACTTACCTACTCGAGGACGAGTAGGAATTAAGCTTGGGGATGCTTGATACGTCTCCAACATATCTATAATTTTTTTTATTGTTCCCTGCTATTATATTATCCACCTGGGATGTTTTATATGCATTTATATGCTATTTTATATGATTTTTGGGACTGACATATTAACCTAGAGCCCAGTGCCAGTTTCTATTTTTTCCTTCTTCTTGAGTTTTACAGGAAAAGAATACCAAACAGAGTCCAAATGACCTAAAAATTTACGAAGATTATTTTTGGACCAGAAGAAACCCACGGAGCATTCGAGATGGACCAGAAGAGTCCCAAGGCCACCACGAGGGTGGAGGGCGTGCCCTAGCCCCCTGGGTGCACCCCCTACCTTGTGGCTGCCTCGTGGACCCCCTAACTTGTTCCCGATGCCAACACCTCTTATATATCCCCAAGCTTCTAGAACAGAACGTAAATCGGGAGTTCCGCCGCCGCAAGCCTCTATAGCCACCAAAAAACAATCAGAGCCCTGTTCTGGCACCCTGCCGGAGGGGGAATCATCACCGGTGGCCATCTTCATCTTAAGCCTCCCACGGTCGATAAACCTTAGGTCATGCACTTGAGGGAAATTTGCTACTATCCTACAAAACTCTGCGCTTGGAGGCCCAACACGAGTCTACAAGAAGAAGGTTGCGTAGTAGACATCAGTGATCGGTCCGGTTGATCAGCATAATTGTATTTTGATGGTCTTGGTTCAAAGGCCTCATCGTTGAATTGTGGCACCAACCTGTGTTTGGGGTAACTCTTTGTTGGTCGCTCTAAGCCGTGTTCTTCAGCGGCTAGGACCTTGGTCCATCTATCGTTGAGCGTATCCTGTTCGGCTTGATGTTGCTACTGTTTCTTTTTTAGGCTCTATGCGGTAGCGATGAGCTGTTGCTTGAAGCGTTCTTGTTCGAGGGGTTCCTCTGGGAAGATAAAATCATCGTCACCAAGGCTAACGTCCTCTTCGGAGACAGGTAAGTAGTTACTATCTTCCGAATCCTCGTGATCGACGTGTTCGGGGCTGTATTGACCCTCTTCCCTTTCGTCCTGGTCGAACACAGGTTTGACGGGGTGGTCGGGGTCTTCGGCGTTGTCCGGGGTGTCATTATCTCCAGTGCCGGTATTGCTTTCCCTTACCCGACGCGATCGTGAGCAGCGCCGCTGACGTCGGCGCTTTGGTGGTTCATTGACGGGCTTGTCCTTATCTAGGTCATGAGTGCCATCATCGTCCTTCTTCTCAAGTGTATCCACCATGTATACGTCGTATGTAGAAGTGTCCATCCAACGCCCAGTGATAGGAGGGTTTTGACCTGGTTCGGCATCGACATCATCGTCCATGCCTTCAATGTCTTCGGAGGCGTAGTCTAGCATGTCGGTTAAATCCTCGATGGTGGCTATTAAGTGGGTGGTGGGTGGGACGTAAAATTCCCTGCTCTCAGCCCCCAGCCCGAGCTGGATGTAGTTCAGAGGTGACACTTCCGTGATGTTGAGAGATTGTATTAAGTCCAGCGTTTTGTTTAAGAGCGAAAGTTGGATAGGAGTCTGCGGATCTGCGGAGCCAGGCTCGATGATAACCACTTGATCGAGCCTGATGGACGCAGACCTCGATATTTCAGAGTTGACGTCCAGAGGCGAGTTCGGCTTCCCAATGACGGGGAGAGTCCCATTTGACTTCGGGTTCGCAGACGACATGGTCGCGTCTAGGTTTCTGGCTGGAAGCTCCGTGATAGGAGAGAGTCCGGCGGGGTTCATCCTCCCATCTTCGGATGATGTGGTTCGCCCTGGATCTAAGGCTGAGGTAGATACGAGTGTCGACCCCTGGACAGGATCTGATAGTGGATCCAGAGAGCCTCCTTCATATGGGTGGGGACCGGCAACCGAGGTTGCGACCCCCTCGAAGATCATGTCTCCTCGGATATCGACAATGTAGTTCAAACTTCCAAACATGATCTGGTGACCAGGGGTGTAGATGTCGACCTGCTCAAGTGACCACTCGAGTTGGCACATAGCACGAAGCCGCCAAACACAAAGAGCTGACCAGGAAGAAATGTCTCCTTGGAAAAAGCGTCGTCGTTGATGACGAGGCGAGCCATCGATTCTTCCGTTGACAACACAGCGGAGCTCTCAATGAAAGCACCAATGGTGGTGTCAAAACTAGCAGATCTCGGGTAGGGGGGCCAAGCTGTGAGTCTAAGGATCAATGGTAACAAGGGACAATGGGGCACGATGTTTACCCAGGTTCGGGCCCTCTTAAAGGAGGTAAAACCCTACATCCTGCTTGATTGTATTCGATGAGTATAGGGGTTACAAGAGTTGATCTACCTTGAGATCGTAATGGCTAAACCCTAGTTGTCTGGCCTATGATTATTCTGATAGTCTCCATGGACTAAAACCCTCCGGTTTATATATACACCGGAGGGGCCTAGGGTTGTACAGAGTCGGTTTACAAGGGAAGGACATAGTACATATGGACACCAATCTTGCCATCCATGCATATAGGAGTCCTACCCAGACATGCGGGGTGGTCTCCTGCTTTATCTTCACGTCCCATCAGTCCGGCCCATATCGAATAGACCAGACACCCAAGGACCCCCTAATCCAGGACTCCCTCAACTGGCACTGGGCTCTAGATTAATAGGTTGGTCCCAAAAATCATATAAAATAGCATATAAATGCATATAAAACATCCAAGATGGATAATATAATAGCATGAAACAATCAAAAAAATTAGATACGTTGGAGATGTATCACGCGACCACCCTACCGGCGGCGAGCTCCTCCTCTACCTGCGGGTACTCCTGGAGGAGGTGGTGGTTGTAGGCAGCGTCGGCATGGGCCTCCTGGAATTGTTCCCGCTCCTCCCACACCATGTCCATGTAATGGGCATGGGTTTCTCCGATGGTCATGGTGCAATGCACCGGCGAGGGTGGCACGGAGGAGGAGGATGGCGTCGGCTCGTCATGGGCAGCGTCCTCCATTGGGACATCATTGTGCTCCAGCTGCTTGCCGGCCAACCAGCCGGCAGCAATGGCGGCCTTCTCCTTCTGCTGGTCCAGTGTCAACCCATCCCAAGGAGCTTTGGCGGGGAAGGAATCCATGGTGGGAGTGGTGTAGAGAGCGATCGGAGGCAGATGATTGCGGCTATGGCCGGGGCAGCGGTTTATATAGCAATCGCAGGCCGCAGAGGAACGAACGGGTGGCGCCGGAGGAGACGCCTTGGCAACCGCATGCCATCAATGTGGGCGTCAGACAGACGGGCGGCCGGTCGTCGTGACGTTTGAACGCGCAGTAGTCGCCTGCACCGGGAAGCGGCACGGGCGGCGCTCTCTTGCCTGGTGCACTGCTTCAATTCCGGCACCAGTGAGCGGTCGCGTCAGCTCTGGCCGGACATGAATGCGTACACTGGCGCTCTGGAGCGGTGCTGTCCATTTCTGGTGGGAAGCACATGCGAAAGGGAGGAGGGGTTTTTTGTGGACCAGTGTGGTCAGAAGCGGGCTTGGGAGCGGTTCCGACTCCCACAAAGCCCCCCACATTTGTCTCTGCTTTGCGGGAGAAAGTATGCCTGGACCGCATCGTGGACCAATACATGCCCGCGTTGGATGGCTTCCGTGGTCCGGACAGCACGGTCTGGACGGATGCAGGAGGTTTGAGAGTCGGCGTTGAAGATGCCCTTATGAGATGTTGTTGTATCCCCGCCCCATCAACAATTAAACAATATATTTGATGTCTTGGTGTCTGATTATTTGGATTATTCTACTAGTAACAGACTTCATCCATAGTGAGATGGCAGTGGTGACTTCTTCAATCTTAAGGTTTCGCGACTCCAATCTAGAGACAAAAGAGATGTAGGGAGACTTGATGTTTCTTGTCTAGGTTTTTTGTGCATAATTGAGAGAAATTGGAGAGAGAACAAAGCCCAACTTTCAGCGGACCTAAATACATGGAGCAATGCATTAGATACAACACACACAAAGGCATGAATGGCCCCAAAAACAACAACCTAGAATCACACCCCCTACTCGTGTCCAATGGTGTAGGGTGTCTTGCTTTCTCCAAATGCTCCTTGCAAAACGAAACCCAATTGAAAAACATATTAACTGCAATCATTTTGTCGAGAAAACATAGGAGTGTTGTCTTGGTGTATTTTATGGACAGAAGAATATGTACAAGACCAAAAGGCCTTCCATAAGGTTACAAGAGGCCACGAGGACCAAAAAAGTGTAGTCGCGAAGCCCTAGCCCAGTCATGTGCCTTAGACTTCACGGAATGCACAGAACGAGTAACACCTAGGGTGACGCCTATCGAAGATTGCGGTGATCCACTCCTTCAAGATTTACCAAACCATGAGCATGATCGGGATAGAAGAAACCTTCCGCAGGGTTTGTACCAAACCATGAGTATGATCGGGATAGAAGAAACCATGGCATGGGGGAGCCTGAAATGTACCGTCTTTGTTCGGCCGCCGACGAGCACTACTCGGCTCGGGCATATTTGGGACGCAGGGTTTTTACCAAGTTAATTTGGAAAAAAAAAAGTTCTCATCAAGTTTAAGATTTGAATTTTTATGTTTACGATTTATAGGAGTGATGTGGGTAACATGATAGGAATTAACGAGTTCAAATAGGGTGCACAGATGTGCCCACGGTTGTGTAGGAATCTCATTCCGGTTTTTCTCTTCGATAAAACGCAAAGGCCGTGGTGTGCATCCAACTCGCTTGCTCACGAAGACCTAGGGCAATTTTATGGAAAGAACATGTGACCCCTAAGACGGATAACACCTGCGATTATAGTACTAACCACAAGGCGACTACTGCGTGAGCAAAACACACAAGCCTTGAGACGAACAACATCTGACGATTACAACCCGACACCTTTGGTTGCTAGGCGCAAATCACCGCAAGAATCGAGGGCGTTGGTCCCCTCCCACCCGCCATCACCCGTTACCTGCCCTCGACTTCGACCGTATGGAGCGGGCGAACTAAGATGAGGCGTGCATTGTCGAGGATGAGCGTGTTGGGATGCTTGCAGATTCACCGTGTCACCAAGATTATAGCCCGCGACTCATTCACATTATTGTCCTTTTGAGAAATTCAATCCACTCTCTATCTCAGTCTCTCCCTTATCCGTTCATGTCCCTCTCTTTGTCTCTCTCACTCGCTCTCTTTTTTTAATTTCTCAAAGTTTCCAAATATTAATTTTCAGTGCACTATCACATTCACTATATTAAATAGCATTGTGTTTTTCATATTATTATACCGTGACTCATCAGTTCCATGTTTTCTTTTGCCAAACTTGGGCACTAGTGCGGTAGATTTATATGGCTAGACAGGCTAGTGTTTGTTTCACTTACACTATTGTTGTACATCACAGATCACACTTTCTTGGCAGCACGCCGTGCTTACCAAACTTCACCTATTTGTGTTGAACAGTTTCTCCCCGCTCACATGTCCTGTGAAGTACTCCTACATCTAGAACCATCCCCAAAGAGAAAAAGTATACATCTTAAAACCAAACATGTGCGACTGCCAAGTGAAGTCGATTCAGTCATCTACTTCGCCTGTCACGTCAGAGCACAAACAACGGCTAATCAAACGGATCAAAAAGATTATAAGTCAGGTCTGAGGGCCCATGACATAGGCGAGTTAGAGCATCTCCAGCCGCGCCCCCAACAGGCCCTTCCCAAGCGTTTTTTCCACGCCGGCGCCGAAAAAACGGCCCAGTCGCCCCCCCCCCCCCCAGAAGCCCGTTTTTCGCCGGCTCGGGCCGAAATTGGTGCCGGCAGACCCAGCAGAACCCGGCACCCTGGGGGGCGCCTGGGGCGTCGGCACAAGCGAAAAGGGCGCGTGGGTCCACCCTGTCGGCGAGTCGAGCGCCTATTCCCGCCGTTTTTTCCCGCTTTTCCCCACTTCCCTCCCATTTTCTCCTTTCCTCCCGCCATTCTCCCTCCCGCTCGCCTCCCAGCCGGCCGTCATGGCACCGAAGAAGTACATCGTCCCCCGCGCTGCGGCAACCGCGACCGCCTCCGTCGCCCAGCCGAAGCAGAGGAAGCCGAGGGCGCCGCCGTCCAAGCCGCCGGGCATGACAAACGCCGATTGGAGGGTGGAAGTGTTGGGGAACGTAGTAATTTCAAAAAAATTCCTACGCACACGCAAGATCATGGTGATGCATAGCATCGAGAGGGGGGAGTGTGTCCACGTACCCTAGTAGACCGAAAGCGGAAGCGTTAGAACAACGCGGTTGATGTAGTCGTACGTCTTCACGGCCCGACCGATCAAGCACCGAAACTACGGCACCTCCTAGTTCTAGCACACGTCCATCTCGATGACGTCCCTCGTACTCTGATCCAGCCGAGTGTCGAGGGAGAGTTCCGTCAGCACGACGGCGTGGTGACGATGATGATGTTCTACTGACGCAGGGCTTCGTCTAAGCGCCGCTACAGTATTATCGAGGTGGACTATAGTGGAGGGGGGCATCGCACACGGCTAAACGATCAAACGATCAATTGTTGTTGTGTCTAGAGGTGCCCCCTGCCCCCGTATATAAAGGAGCAAGGGGGGAGGGGCGGCCGGCCTAGGAGGGGGTGCGCCAAGGGGAGTCCTACTCCCACCGGGAGTAGGACTCCCTCCTTCCTTGTTGGAGTAGCAGAAGGTGGGAAAGAGGAGGAGAGGAGGAAGGAAAAGCGGGCTGCACCCCTTGTCCAATTCGGACCAGAGGGGGGCTGCGCGCCTCCTTCCTTTCGGCCTCTCTCCTCTATTCCCGTATGGCCCAATAAGGCCCATATACTCCCCGGCGAATTCCCGTAACTCTCCCGTACTCCGAAAAATACCTGAATCACTCGGAACCTTTCCGAAGTCCGAATATAGTCGTCCAATATATCGATCTTTACGTCTCAACCATTTCGAGACTCCTCGTCATGTCCCCGATCTCATTCGGGACTCCGAACACCTTCGGTACATCAAAACACATAAACTCATAATATAACTGTCATCGAAACCTTAAGCGTGCGGACCCTACGGGTTCGAGAACAATGTAGACATGACTGAGACACGTCTCCGGTCAATAACCAATAGCGGAACCTAGATGCTCATATTGGTTCCCACATATTCTACGAAGATCTTTATCGGTCAGACCGCATAACAACATACGTTTTTTCCTTTGTCATCGGTATGTTACTTGCCCGAGATTCGATCGTCGGTATCTCAATACCTAGTTCAATCTCGTTACCGGCAAGTCTCTTTACTCGTTCCGTAATACATCATCCCACAACTAACTCATTAGTTGCAATGCTTGTAAGTCTTAAGTGATGTGTATTGCCGAGAGGGCCCAGAGATACCTCTCCGACAATCGAAGTGACAAAATCCTAATCTCGAAATACGCCAACCCAACAAGTACCTTCGTAGACACCTGTAGAGCACCTTTATAATCACCCAGTTACATTGTGACGTTTGGTAGCACACAAAGTGTTCCTCCGGTAAACGGAAGTTGCATAATCTCATAGTCATAGGAACATGTATAAGTCATGAAGAAAGCAATAGAAACATACTAAACGATCAAGTGCTAAGCTAATGGAATGGGTCAAGTCAATCACATCATTCTCCTAATGATGTGATCCCGTTAATCAAATGACAACTCTTTGTCCATGGCTAGGAAACATAACCATCTTTGATTAATGAGCTAGTCAAGTAGAGGCATACTAGTGACACTCTGTTTGTCTATGTATTCACACATGTATTATGTTTCCGGTTAATACAATTCTAGCATGAATAATAAACATTTATCATGATATAAGGAAAAAATAATAACTTTATTATTGCCTCTAGGTCATATTTCCTTCAGTCTCCCACTTGCACTAGAGTCAATAATCTAGTTCACATCACCATGTGATTCAACACCAATATTCACATCTGTATGTGATTAACACCCATAGTTCACATCTTAATGTGACCAACACCCAAAGGGTTTACTAGAGTCAATAATTTAGTTCACATCGCTATGTGATTAACACCCAAAGAGTACTAAGGTATGATCATGTTTTGCTCATGGGAGAAGTTTAGTCAACGGGTCTGTCACATTCAGAGCCGTATGTATTTTGCAAATATTCTATGTTTACATTGCTTTGCACGGAGCTACTCTAGCTAATTGCTCTCACTTTCAATATGTATCCAGACTGAGACTTAGAGTCATCTGGATCGGTGTAAAAACTTGCACGGATGTAACTCTTTACGACCGGCTCTTTTTATCACCTCCATAATCAAGAAACATCTCCTTAGTCCTCACTAAGGATATTCTTGACCATTGTCCAGTGATCTACTCTTAGATCAAAATTGTATTCCTTTGCCAAACTCAGAGCAAGGTATACAATAGGTCTGGTACACAGCATAGCATGCTTTATAGAACCTATGACTGAGGCATAGGGAATGACTTTTCATTCTCTTTCTATTTTTTGCCATGGTCGGGTTTTTGAGTCTTACTCAACTTCACACCTTTGCATCACAGGCAAGAACTCTTTCTTTGTCTGTTCCATTTTGAACTACTTCAAAATCTTGTCAAGGTATGTACTCATTGAAAAATCTTATCAAGCGTCTTGATCTATCTCTATAGATCTTGATGCTGAATGTGTAAGCATCTTCACCGAGGTCTTGCTTTGAAAAACTCCTTTCAAACACTTCTTTATGCTTTCCAGAAAATTCTACATCATTTCCGATCAACAATATGTCATTCACATATACTTATCAGAAAGGTTGTAGTGCTCCCACTCACTTTCTTGTAAATACACGCCTTTCCAAAAGTCTGTATAAAACCATATGCTTTGATCAACTCATCAAAGCGTATATTCCAACTCCGAGATGCTTGCACCGGTCCATTGATGGATCGCTGGAGCTTGCACATTTTGTTAGCACCTTTCGGATCGACAAAACCTTCTGGTTGCATCATATACAACTCTTCTTTCAGAAATCCATTCAGGAACACAGTTTTGATATCCATTAGCCAGATTTCATAAAATGTGGCAATTGCTAACATGATTCGGACAGACTTAAGCATCGTTACGAGTGAGAAAATCTCATCATATTCAACACCTTGAACTTGTCGAAAACCTTTCGCAACAAGTCGAGCTTTGTACATAGTAACACTACTATCAGTGTCCGTCTTCCTCTTGAAGATTGAGGGAGTCCTGGATTAGGGGGTGTCCGAATGACCGGACTATAACCTTTGGCCGGACTCCTGGACTATGAAGATACAAGATTGAAGACTTCGTCCCGTGTCCGGATGGGACTTTCCTTGGCGTGGAAGGCAAGCTTGGCGATACGGATATGTAGATCTCCTCCCATTGTAACCGACTTTGTGTAACCCTAGCCCTCTCTGGTGTCTATATAAACCGGAGGGTTTTAGTCCGTAGGAAAAACAACAATCATACCATAGGCTAGCTTCTAGGGTTTAGTCTCTCCGATCTTGTGGTAGATCTACTCTTGTACTACCCATATCATCAATATTAATCAAGCAGGAGTAGGGTTTTACCTCCATCGAGAGGGCCCGAACCTGGGTAAAAACATCGTGTCCCCAATCTCCTATTACCATCGGCCTAGATGCACAGTTCGGGACCCCCTACCCGAGATCCGCCGGTTTTGACACCGACATTGGTGCTTTCATTGAGAGTTCCTCTGTGTCGTCATCTTTAGGCCGATGGCTCCTCCGATCATCAACAACGATGTGGTCCAGGGTGAGACTTTTCTCCCCGGACAGATCTTCGTATTCGGCGGCTTTGCACTGTGGGCCAATTCGTTTGGCCATCTGGAGCAGATCGAAAGCTACGCCCCTGGCCATCAGGTCAGATTTGGAAGTTTGAACTACACGGCTGACATCCGTGGAGACTTGATCTTCGATGGGTTCGAGCCACAGCCGAGCGCGCCGCACTGTCATGATGGGCATGATCTAGCTCTGCCGCCGAACAGTGCCCAGGAGGCCGCCCCAGTGTCCGCTCCGGCCCTTAGCTCGGAGCCGACTGCGCCAATCGAGGACGGGTGGCTGGACACCGCCTCGGGGGCTGTAATCTCTATGGCGATCGAGCTGAACACCAGCCTTGTCCTTTGCGAAGCCCGTGACCCCACGGTGTCGGACTCCTCCCCGGACTCCGAACATTCCGCGCCCCTGCCAATCGAATACGATTGGGCGCCGATCATGGAGTTCGCCTCCACGGACATCTTTCAGCACTCGCCCTTCAGCGACATTCTGAATTTACTAAATTCTCTCTCTTTATCAGGAGAGCCCTGGCCGGACTATGGCCAGCAAGGTTGGGATGCGGACGACGAAGAAATTCAAAGCCCACCCACCACCCACTTCGTAGACATTGTCGATGACTTAACCGACATGCTCGACTTCGACTCCGAAGACATCGACGGTATAGACGACGATGTAGGAGACGAACAGGAACCAGCGCCTATAGGGCACTGGACAACCACCTCATCTCACAATGTATACATGGTGGACACACCTAAAAGAAACGACGGCGAGGAACAAAGGGACGCAAAGAGGGATCGTTCCCTCGAAAAGCAGTCAAAGCAGCGGCGTAAGCGCCGCTCCAAACCCCACCTCGACAGGGACCCAGCCACAGAGCAGGGCGAACCGGCAGACGACGAACATGCCAGCAAGCAACCGTCCGAATAGGGGAACAACCCGTCTCCGGTGAAGATAATAGTCCGGACAACCTCACGCCGGACTGTTGGGGAACGTTGCAGAAAATAAAATTTTCCTACGGTTTCACCAAGATCAATCTATGAGTTCATCTAGCAACGAGAGAGAGGAGTTCATCTACATACCCTTGTAGATCGAGCGGAAGCGTTCAAGAGAACGGGGTTGAGGGAGTCGTACTCGTCGTGATCCAAATCACTAGAGATCCTAGCGCCGAACGGACGGCACCTCCACGTTCAACACACATACGGTCAGTGTGACGTCTCCTCCTTCTTGATCCAGCAAGGGGGAAGGAGAGGTTGATGAAGATCCAGCAGCACGACGGCGTGGTGGTGGATGCAGCAGGGTTCCCGGCAGGGCTTCGCCAAGCGTCTGCGGGAGGGAGAGGTGTAGCAAGGGGGAAGGGAGGCGCCAAGTGCAAGGGTGCGGCTGCCCTCCCTCCCCCCTCTTTATATAGGGACCCCAGGGGGGCGCCGGCCCTAGGAGATTGAATCTCCAAGGGGGGGCGGCGGCCAAGGGGGGTGCCTTGCCCCCCAAGGCAAGTGGAGGCGCCCCCTCCCCTAGGGTTCCCAACCCTAGGCGCAGGGGAGGGCAAGGGGGGTGCACCAGCCCACCAGGGGCTGGTTCCCCTCCCACTTCAGCCCATGGGGCCCTCCGGGATCGGTGGCCCCACCCGGTGGACCCCCGGGACCCTTCCGGTGGTCCCGGTACAATACCGGTGACCCCCGAAACTTTCCCGATGGCCGAAACTCGACTTCCCATATATAATTCTTTACCTCCGGACCATTCCGGAACTCCTCGTGACATCCGAGATCTCATCCGGGACTCCGAACAACTTTCGGTTTGCTGCATACTAATATCTCTACAACCCTAGCGTCACCGAACCTTATGTGTAGACCCTACGGGTTCGGGAGACACGTAGACATGACCGAGACGGCTCTCCGGTCAATAACCAACAGCGGGATCTGGATACCCATGTTGTCTCCCACATGCTCCTCGATGATCTCATCGGATGAACCACGATGTCGAGGATTCAAGCAATCCCGTATACAATTCCTTTGTCAATCGGTATGTTACTTGCCCGAGATTCGATCATCGGTATCCCAATACCTCGTTCAATCTCATTACCGGCAAGTCACTTTACTCGTACTGCAATGCATGATCCCATGACCAGACACTTGGTCACTTTGAGCTCATTATGATGATGCATTACCGAGGGGCCCAGAGATACCTCTCCGTTAAACGAAGTGACAAATCCCAGTCTCGATCCGTGTCAACCCAACAAACACTTTCGGAGATACCCGTAGTATACCTTTATAGTCACCCAATTACGTTGTGACGTTTGGTACACCCAAAGCACTCCTACGGTATCCGGAAGTTACACGATCTCATGGTCTAAGGAAAAGATACTTGACATTGGAAAAGCTCTAGCAAACGAACTACACGATCTTGTGCTATGCTTAGGATTGGGTCTTGTCCATCACATCATTCTCCTAATGATGTGATCCCGTTATCAATGACATCCAATGTCCATAGTCAGGAAACCTTGACTATCTATTGATCAACGGCTAGTCAACTAGAGGCTCACTAGGGACATATTGTGGTCTATGTATTCACACATGTATTACGATTTTCGGATAACACAATTATAGCATGAATAAAAGACAATTATCATGAACAAGGAAATATAATAATAATCCTTTTATTATTGCCTCTAGGGCATATTTCCAACACGGACAAGTTGCTGGAGCAAAAGAACCTCCACAAAAGGCTCGTTGCCACTGCGCGTAGCCTGAAAAAGCAGAAGCGGAAGCTCAAAACAGCAGAAGATGCACTCATAATTAGATGGGGCAAAGTACTCAACACCGCAGACAAATATGGTGACATTCTCCACACAAAGATCTATCTGAAGTGAAAATTACTGGCGGAATTTGATGAGGAGGCCTTAGAGCCCCCGCAATCAAAAAATAAGGAAGCCACCAGGTCGGATAAACAACCCCATGGCCAACATAGAGCGGCAAATGGCGCCGCACACAAGACGGCACGCGATCCGCACAAGGATTCGCATCAAAAAGACGGCCCAGCCAGATCTATCTACGGGCCAAGAAAGCAAGCTCTAGTAAGCAATGCAACGCAACAAGTATCTGAACATCACGGCACACCCAAATATAGGGGTGCCGCACACCCCCTATGTTTCACCGATGAGGTGCTGGACCACGATTCCCAGCGGGATTCAAGCCCGTAAACATAGAGGCATACGACGGAACAACAGACCCTGGAGTCTGGATTGAGGATTATATCCTCCACATACACATGGCTAGAGGAGATGACCTCCACGCCATAAAATACTTACCCCTCAAGCTCAAAGGGCCAGCCCGGCATTGGCTTAAAAGCCTACCCGAAAACACCATTGGAAGTTGGGAAGAGCTCGAGGATGCTTTTCGGGCAAATTTTCAAGGGACCTATGTCCGACCTCCGGATGCAGACGATTTAAGTCATATAACTCAACAACCCGGAGAGTCAGCCCGGAAACTCTGGAATAGGTTTCTTACTAAAAAGAACCAGATAGTCGACTGTCCAGACGCCGAAGCCTTAGCAGCTTTCAAACACAGCGTTCGAGACGAATGGCTCGCCAGACACCTCGGCCAAGAAAAGCCAAGAACAATGGCCGCATTAACAAGCCTCATGACCCGCTTTTGCGCAAGAGAGGATAGTTGGTTGGCAAGAAGCAGTACCAGCGACCCAAGTACATCCGCAGTTAGGGATGGAAATGGGAAACTGCGACGTAGCAAGGACCAGCGCCGGACCAAGGGAAACAGCCCGAAGAGCATGGCAGTCAACACCGAATTCAAAAGCTCTCGGCAGAATCAGAAAAATCTGCCCCTCAAGGATAACAGGGACGAGCTATCTAACCTAAACAAAATCTTGGACAAAATATGCAAAATCCACAGTACTCCTGGGAAGCCTGCAAACCATACCCACAGAGATTGTTGGGTCTTCAAGCAATTTGGCAAACTCAACGCCGAACACAAGGGGCTCGACATACCAAGCGAGGACGATGACGAACCCCACAAGCAGAGCACCGGAGAACAAAAGAAGTTCCCACAAGAAGTCAAAACAGTAAACTCACTTCACGTGACAAAAGGGAAAAATAGAGTGGCGCCTACAGAGATACGCGCCATACGGCCTGTCCTAGAGGAGTCCCGCCACTGGTTGTTAAAACCAATCACCTTCGACCATCAGGATTACTCTAGAAGTATCCGGAACGCAGGCTGGACTGCCTTGATATTAGATCCGATAATTGACAGACTCCACTTTACACAAGTCCTAATGGACGGCGGCAGTGGTCTAAACCTGCTATATCAGGACACAATCCACAAAATGGGATAAACCCAACAATAATTCGCCATGGAAACACTTCCTTTCAAGGGGTAACGCCAGGCCCAGATACCCATTGTACGCGTTCTCTCCTGTTAGAAGTTATGTTCGGCTCCCCCGACAACTTCCGCCGCGAAAAGCTAACCTTCCACATCGCCCCATTTACAAGTAGCTATCAAGCACTACTGGGACGCGAAGCTTTCACCCGCTTTAACGCAATACCGCATTATGCATCCCTTACGCTTAAAATGCCCGGTCCGCGAGGCATCATCTCATTAAAGGGAAATATCGAGTGTTCCTCGAGCGCGGAAGACTGTGCGGCTGCCTTGATAGCCACACACTAAACCAGCTTCACTAATCAAAGCACCTAAACAGGTCGTTCAGACCTCGGACATGGCTAGACGAGTCCGGCGTAAACATACAAGGGCTTACTAGCCGCATACCCCCGTACAAGGGGCTCCGCGCGTGTACAATAAGAGACAATAAAGCTCAATTCTACCCATTTTCTGAATTATACTTTGTTTATTTAATATAACATAGATTTTCGCATGATCTTTTTAACTAAGTTCCTCTCTTTTACGGATGAACACCATGCTACACCCGTCCAGGATACGGCACAACGGAGACACAAGCGCATACGTGCAGTAGGGACCCGTTCCAAGGATTCTTTTCAAATTAAGACCCTGCGTAAACCTTTTTCACTGTCTCTTGTTGATACACATCCCCCGGTTTCTTGTTATAACCGAGGAGGAGACTGGCATCTTGGCATGTGGCCATGTCAGAATTTTGCGCGTACCTGGACACCAGGGGCTTCTTACCAAGGGCTTTGTTCAGCTCGTTTTCATAAAGACCGAATACCTTAGGGAGTGTTCGACGTCGCGAGTTTAGCCTTATATGCATCAGCTCCGAATCATGTCTTTGGTCAAACATTGGGTTTGCCCGGCTCCTATGTTTTGCTGCCTTACGTTCCGCTCTATCGGCTAAGGCGGCACCAGGAGAACTACTGCGATTGTGCCCCGGTTCGGCCAGGCGAGCACCTTAGTAGAGAAAGCCGAAAACTGACTGTCATGATATAGCGTGAGACTGGTCAACCACTTGATGACCCGCCGGAATCTTTAGGATTCCTCCGCATTAAAGAAGGGTCGTTTCCCGGCAAGGCACACACACGCCCCGAATTCGGGTGAGCGCGGTGCCCCTAGGGGCTATATAGTAGCCCCACTGTCAAACTCCTATGGCTAAGTGAAAGTGATAAAGCATTATAGTCCGGTTGCCTAGTTGGCTGCGCTATCACCTCCTTAATAGGACCAAGACGTTGGATCAAGTGTGAAAATGCGCCTTCTACGAACACCCCCGCATTATATGCGTGGGGGCTGAAGCCAAAGACTGCCATCTTTCAGGTTATATACACATATACATTAACAGCCGCACAAGAGGAATTCTGATTCTTGAAGGCACAAGTATAAAAAGCTTTTATATTCCATCAAAATATTGTTTTACAATAATACATGTTATTCGTACATAACATCCTTCGAGCACTGCGTCTCTATTAAACGAGCGCCCTGCAGAACTTCCTGAAAATAGTGCTCGGCAGATACTCGGCTCTCGTCCGAATCTTGGGATGTAACAGTAATGGCCTTCATCTCCGCCCAGTATGTCTTGACACGGGCAAGAGCCATCTGCGCACCCTCTATGCACACTGACCTCTTCATTGCATTAATATGCGGCACCGCACCAAGGAGCTGCTGCACCAAGCTAAAATAACTCTTCGGCTCGGGCCTTTTCGGTCATAGATGACTCACGACATACTTCATGGCGAGTCCGGATAACCTATTCAGCCCGCCCATGCGGCCAAACGATCGGTTAATGGAAGTGGGCGCTCTGGATTGTGGAACTGTGACCAAAAAAGCTTTTCCACTTCATGGTCATTTTGATCGCGGAAGTGTTCGGACGCGTCCACAGCACTCGCCGCCAAGTCCAGATAAGTGTTCGCCGCACTCCACTACCGGTCCAACGGAGCATATTTAGGATCCCCGAACTTCATTCGCAGCATAAAGGGCTTTCCAGCCGTGATATCTCTGGCCTGGCATAGCTCCTCCTTCATAGATCTCATCGCAGAGCAAGTATCCTTGGCCTCGGTAGTGACCTTCTCTACGTCCTTCTGTGCCACCCGATCTTCTTTTTCAAGAAGCTTGCAGCGGTCGGCAGCATTCTTCAACTTTACAGCCATCTCGGCCATTTCCTTCTTGCTTTGGCAGTGAGCAGCCTGTTCGGCTTTCAGCTCTTCAGCCGCCTTTAAGGCAGCCGCATCGCTTTGCCTGGCCTGCTCCTTGGCTCGGGCAAGTTCCGCCCGAAGGTTCTCCATGGCGGCGGCACCATCTTCATCAAGCACACATGTTGTAAGGTACGGGCATCAAGCTCCTCTTACAGGTGTCTTCGGAGAAATTACATACCTTGTGCCTCGTCCAGCCGCTTGTTGACAAGCGCGATGTCGGCATCTGCCATGTCAAGTTGCCGCTTTAGCTCGGCAAATTCATCAGTCCATCTAGCCACCGGACACTTCGCCACCTACATAGGAAAGGCGACATATTATACCTGGGATTATGATCCTCGGCGCGCCGTCATGTCTTGACAACGCACAGAGTCTCAGGGGCTACTATCTATACAGGGCGCATCTTATATATGCAGATCTGTCAAAAGGTACATCATTTCGTGTACCTCAAAACCTGTCAGTAAACTCTTGACGGCCTCGTACAACCCGCTCTCCACGGATGAAATCCTTCCAATCACCGTATCCATCAACGCACGGTGTTCTTCTAAGATAGACGCTCGCTCGAGCAGATCCTTCAGCTCCTCCGACCGTGCACCGGACGGTGCCGGACTTGTCCGATGGCCTTTTTCGAAGGCCGGACACGGAGGGCCTTGGGGAGCCATACGACTGCCTTTCGGCCCTGCCGAATTTGGAGAAACCCTCCGTGACGACACCTCCGGGTCGCCCACCTTGCAAGGCGGTACGGCAGGGGGAGGCATTCCGCTCTCCATCATCTCTGGACGAAGATCCCCTAAAGATGAGCTTTGTTGAGAAGGGCTGTGATCCGGACTACAAGGTAAAATTTCGGTTATCTTCCTCAGAAATAGAACAGGGATGTCTCTCATTTTAAAACCTCACTCTTTACTTACGGCTCGGTGGAGAGTTGATCCCCTTGGGGGTGCAATGCGACCGAGGCACCCCCCGGCGCCGGACCCTCTGACAAAGATTTCTTCCCTCGCTTTGAGACCATGGCCTCCGGGTCTTCAGAGGCGGTCCTCTTCTTCCCCTGGTTAGAGGAATTCTCGATTCCTCCTTTCCCGACAGCCTCCTTCGGGGAGGCGGTAGCTTCCTTGCTCCCCTCTTCACCTTCTTCCAAAGGCGCAACCTCGAGCATCCTGGTTAACACGGGATCCGGCGTAGTCTCAGGGAGGGGGCCGGACACCTGATTAGCTTTGCTTTCGCTATCCACTCCTGTTTAAGGGACAGCTCTTTTAAGGGAAATTTTATGATAAATACACGGATAGCGTGTCCGGGTTCAGGGCTACTTACTTGAGTATCTGGCGATTGCAGCTCAGAGCTGCATCCTCGGACGAGTCCGGACACATTGCTTGTGATCCGAAGAACAATTTGTACATCTCCATGGGCGTCGCGCCCACAAAATGCTGGAGGGCTCACGATCCTTCCGGATTAAACTCCCACAGGCAGAGGGGGCAACGTTTGCAGGGCAGGATGCGGCGAATCAACATAACCTGCGCCACTACGGCCAGATTGATATCTCTTTCTAGGAGATCTCGAACGCGGCCCTGCAACAAGGGCACGTCCTTGGACAGCCCCCAGTTGAGCCCTTTATTGACCCATGATGCTAGCTGTGGTGGGGGACCCGAGCGAAAGGCAGGTGGCGCCACCCATCTGGTGCCCCTGGGAGCTGTGATATAAAACCACTCTCGTTGCCATAAACTGAACTCCTCTTGAAAAGAGCCCTCGGGCCATGGAGCGTCGTCATTCTTGCTTATAACAGCACCTCCGCACTCTGCATGCTGCCCCTCGATCATCTTCGGCTCTACTTTGAAGGTCTTAAGCCACAATCCGAAGTGAGGAGTAATACGGAGGAAGGCCTCACACACGACAATGAACGATGAGATATGGAGGATGGACTCCGGAGCTAAGTCGTGAAATTTTAGCCCGTAATAAAACATGAGCCCCCTCACGAAGGGGTCCGTCAGAAGCCTAGCCCCCAAAGGAAGTGAGACACGAACACCATGCTCTCGCCAGGCTTGGGAGTGGGAATAACCTGCCCTTGAGCAGGCAGCCTATGCGAGATTTCGCCGGTTAGATACCTGGCATCTCTTAGCTTTAGCACATCTTCTTCCGTAACGAAGGAAGGCATCCACCGGCCTTGAAGGTCGGAGCCGGACATCATCGAAGGTTCGAAGCGTCTGAATCTGGAGCTTTGAGTGTTGGAACTCAAGGTGAGAGGCGGATTTGATTGAGATTGAAAGAAGGGAGTCGAGCCTTGGTCTCTTTATAAAGAGGTTGAATACCAAGAGCCCTCCCCGTGACCGTTTGGGACTCGCCTTCGATTGAGGAAACATACCAACAGGCACAGTTGGGTTACCCACGCCTGTATTGATGAGAATCCCGGAATAAGGGGACACGATCTCTGCTTTGACAAGACGTGCCAAGGAAACCACCTCGCTAAATACGCTGAGGTGGGACAGTAAAACGATTCGAATAAAGGCTTGGCCGTGGCGTGATGTCACGCTGCGGAATACGTCAGCAGATTGGATTTGTACAAATATTATTCTCTCTATGGTGGTATGTGGAACTTATTTTGTAGAGCCGGACACTATCCTTGTGTTCAAAATCTTCTATGAAGTATTCGGAGGAGGAACCCGCCTTGCAATGCCGAAGACAATCTGCGCGCCGGACTCGTCGTCATTGAAGCCTTGTTCAGGGGCTACTGAGGGAGTCCTGGATTAGGGGGTGTCCGGATGACCGGACTATGACCTTTGGCCGGACTCCTGGACTATGAAGATAAAAGGTTGAAGACTTCGTCCAGTGTCCAGATGGGACTTTCCTTGGCGTGGAAGGCAAGCTTGGCGATACGGATATGTAGATCTCCTCCCATTGTAACCGACTTTGTGTAACCCTAGCCCTCTCCGGTGTCTATATAAACCGGAGGGTTTTAGTCCGTAGGAAAAACAATAATCATACCATAGGCTAGCTTCTAGGGTTTAGCCTCTCTGATCTCGTGGTAGATCTACTCTTGTACTACCCATATCATCAATATTAATCAAGCAGGAGTAGGGTTTTACCTCCATCGAGAGGGCCCGAACCTGGGTAAAAACATTGTGTCCCTTGTCTCCTATTACCATCCGCCTAGACGCACAGTTCGGGACCCCCTACCCGAGATCCGCCGGTTTTGACACCGACAAAGATCCATTTATTTAACATGGCTTGCTGATCATCGAGCAAGTCAACCAAAGTCCATACTTTGTTCTCATACATGG
Organism: Triticum aestivum; assembly: GCF_018294505.1. NCBI lineage: Eukaryota > Viridiplantae > Streptophyta > Magnoliopsida > Poales > Poaceae > Triticum > Triticum aestivum. The sequence goes on from NC_057813.1 coordinate 558,786,962, forward strand.
ATCCTATCTAAGATTTTATGGCCTCAAGCCATTTCGCGGAATCTTGGCTCATCATCGCTTCCTCATAGTTCGTAGGTTCATCATGGTCTAGTAACATGACTTCTAGAATAGGATTACCGTACCACTCTGCTGCGGATCTTACTCCGGAAGACCTACAAGGTTCGGTAGTATCTTGATCTAAAGTTTCATGATCATCATCATTAGCTTCCTCACTAATTGGTGTAGGAATCACTGGAACCGATTTATGTGATTAACTACTTTCCGATTCGGGAGAAGGTACAATTACCTTATCAAGCTCTACTTTCCTCCCACTCACTTCTTTCGACAAAAACTTCTTCTCTAGAAAGGATCCATCTTAGCAACGAATATCTTGCCTTCGGATCTGTGATAGAAGGTGTACCCAATAGTTTCCTCTTAGGTATCCTATGAAGACGCACTTCTCTGATTTGGGTTCGAGCTTATCAGGTTGAAAACTTTTTCATATAAGCATCGTAGCCCCAAACTTTTAAGAAACGACAACTTTGGTTTCTTGCCAAACCACAGTTCATAAGGCGTCGTCTCAACGGATTTCGATGGTGCCCTTTTAAAAGTGAATGCAACTGTCTCTAATGCATAACCCCAAAAACAATAGTGGTAAACCGATAAGAGACATCATAGATTGCACTATATCCAATAAAGTACGGTTATGACATTCGGACACACCATTAAGCTGTGGTGTTCCAGGTGGCATGAGTTTGTGAAATTATTCCACATTGTTTTATATGAAGGCCAAACTCGTAACTCAAATATTCTCCTCCACAATCAGATCATAGAAACTTTATTTTCTTGTTACGATGATTCTCCGCTTCACTCTGAAATTCTTTGAACTTTTCAAATGTTTCAGACTTATGTTTCATTAAGTAGATATACTCATATCTGCTCAAATCATCTTCTGAAGGTCAGAAAATAACGATACCCGCCACGAGCATCAATACTCATTGGACCGCATACATTAGTATGTATTATTTCCAATAAGTCACTAGCTCGTTCCATTGTTCCGGAGAACGGAGTTTTAATCATCTTGCCCATAAGGCACGGTTTGCAAGCATCAAATGATTCATAATCAAAGGATTCAAAAAATCCATCTTTATGGAGTTTCTTCATGCACTTTACACCGATATGACCCAAACGGCAGTGCCACAAATAAGTTGCACTATCATTATTAACTTTGTATCTTTTGGCATCAATATTATGAATATGTGTATCACTACGATCGAGATCCAACAAACTATTTTCATTGGGTGTATGACCATTGAAGGCTTTATTCATGTAAACAGAACAAAAATTATTCTCTGACTTTAAATGAATAACCGTATTGCAATAAACATGATCAAATCATATTCATGCTCAACGCAAACGCCAAATAACATTTATTTAGGTTTAACACTAATCCCGAAAGTATAGGGAGAGTGTGATGATGATCATATCAATCTTGGAACTACTTCCAACACACATCGTCACTTCACACTCAACTAGTCTCTATTTATTCTGTAACTCCTGTTTCGAGTTACTAATATTTAGCAACCAAACAAGTATCAAATACTCAGGGGCTACTATAAACACTAGTAAAGTACACATCAATAACATGTATATCAAATATACCCTTGTTCACTTTGCCATCCTTCTTATCCACCAAATATTCAGGGCATTTTCACTTCTAGTGACCATTTCCTTTGCAGTATAATCACTCAGTTTCAGGCTTTGGTCTAGCTTTGGGCTTCTTCGCGGGAGTGACAACTTGCTTGCCATTCTACTTGAAGTTCCCTTTCTTTTCCTTTGCCCTTTTCTTGAAACTAGTGGTCTTGTCAATCATCAACACTTGATGCTCTTTTCTTGATTTATATCTTCATCATTTCAGCATCACGAAGAGCTCGGGAATCGTTTTCGTCATCCCTTGCATTATAGTTCATCACGAAGTTCCAGTAACTTGGTGATGGTGACTAGAGAACTCTGCCAATCACTATCTTATCTGGAAGATTAACTCCCACTTGATTCAAGTGATAGTAGTACTCAGACAATCTAAGTACTTGCTCACTAGTTGAGCAATTCTCCTCCATCTTTTAGGCGAAGTATTTGTCAGAGGTCTCATACCTCTTGACACGGGCATGAGTCTGAAATACCAATTTCATCTCTTGAAACATCTTATATGTTCCATAACGTTTCAAAAACGTTTTTGTAGTCCCGGTTCTAAGCCATAAAGCATGGTGCACAAAACTATCAAGTAGTCATCATATTGAGCTAGCCAAACGTTCATAACGTCTGCATCTGCTCCTGCAATAGGTCTGTCACCTAGCGGTGCATCAAGGACATAATTCTTCTGTGCAGCAATGAGGATAAACCTCAGATCATGGACCAAGTCCGCATCATTGCTACTAACATTTTCCAACTTAGTTTTCTCTAGGAACACATATAAAAACATAGGGAAGCAAAAATATAGGGAAGCAACAACACGAGCTATTGATCTACAACATAATTTGCAAAATACTACCAGGACTAAGTTCATGATAAATTAAAGTTCAATTAATCATATTACTTAAGAACTCCCACTTAGACAGACATCTCTCTAGTCATCTAAGTGATCACATGATCCAAATCAACTAAACCATGTCCGATAATCACGTGAGATGGAGTAGTTTTCAATGGTGAACATCACTATGTTGATCATATCTACTATATGATTCACGTTCGACCTTTCGGTCTCCATGTTCCAAGTCCATATCTGTATATGCTAGGCTCGCCAAGTTTAACCTGAGTATTCTACATGTGCAACTGTTTTGCACCCGTTGTATTTGAAGGTAGAGTCTATCACACCCGATCATCACGTGGTGTCTCAGCACGAAGAACTTTCACAATGGTGCATACTCAAGGAGAACACATCTTGATAATTAGTGAGAGATCATCTTAAAAAGCTACCGTTGAATTAAGCAAAATAAGATGTATAAAAGATAAACATCATATGCAATCAAAATATGTGACATGATATGACCATGATCATCTTGCGCCTTTGATCTCCATCTTCAAAGTACTGTCATGATCTCTATAGTCACCGGAACGACACCATGATCTTCATCATCTTGATCTATATCAATGTGTCGTCACATGGTCGTCTCGCCAACTATTGCTCTTGCAACTATTGCTATCGCATAGCGATAAAGTAAAGCAATTATTTGGAACTTGCATCTTATGCAACAAAGAGACAATCATAGGGCTTCTGCCAGTTGCCGATAACTTCAACAAAACATGATCATCCCATACAACAACTTATATCTCATCACGTGTTGACCATATCACATCACCACATGCCCTGCAAAAACAAGTTAGACATCCTCTACTTTGTTGTTGCAAGTTTTATGTGGCTGCTACGGGCTGAGCAAGAACCGTTCTTACCTACGCATCAAAACCACAACGATAGTTCGTCAAGTTAGTGTTGTTTTAACCTTCTCAAGGATCGGGCGTAGCCACACTCGGTTCAACTAAAGTTGGAGAAACTGACACCTGCCAGCCGCCTGTGTGCAAAGCACGTCGGTAGAACCAGTCTCGCGTAAGCGTACGCGTAATGTCGGTCCGGGCCGCTTCATCCAACAATACCGCCGAACCAAAGTATGACATGCTGGTAAGCAGTATGACTTGTATCACCCACAACTCACTTGTGTTCTACTCGTGCATATAACATCAACGCATAAAACCTAGGCTCGGATGCCACTGTTGGGGAACGTAGTAATTTCAAAAAAAATCCTACGCACACGCAAGATCATGGTGATGCATAGCAACGAGAGGGGAGAGTGTGTCCACGTACCCTCGTAGACCGAAAGCGGAAGCGTTAGAACAACGCGGTTGATGTAGTCGTACGTCTTCACGGCCCGACCGATCAAGCACCGAAACTACGGCACCTCCTAGTTCTAGCACACGTTCAGCTCGATGGTGTCCCTCGTACTCTGATCCAGCCGAGTATCGAGGGAGAGTTCCGTCAGCACGACGGCATGATGACGATGATGATGTTCTACCGACGCAGGGCTTCATCTAAGCACCGCTACAGTATTATCGAGGTGAACTATAGTGGAGGGGGGCACCGCACACGGCTAAAAGATCAAACGATCAATTGTTGTTGTGTCTAGAGGTGCCCCCCTGCCCCGTATATAAAGGAGCAAGGGGGAGGGGCGGCCGGCCTAGGAGGGGGTGCGCCAAGGGGAGTCCTACTCCCACCGGGAGTAGGACTCCCTCCTTCCATGTTGGAGTAGGAGAAGGGGGGAAAGAGGGGGAGAGGAGGAAGGAAAAGGGGGCTGCACCCCTTGTCCAATTCGGACTAGAGGGGGGCTGCGCGCCTCCTTCCTTTCGGCCTCTCTCATCTATTCCCGTATGGCCCAATAAGGCCCATATACTCCCCGACGAATTCCCGTAACTCTCCGGTACTCCGAAAAATACCCGAATCACTCGGAACCTTTCCGAAGTCCGAATATAGTCGTCCAATATATCGATCTTTACGTCTCGACCATTTCGAGACTCCTCGTCATGTCCCTGATCTCATTCAGGACTCCGAACTCCTTCGGTACATCAAAACACATAAACTTATAATATAACTGGCATCGAAACCTTAAGCGTGCGGACCCTACGGGTTCGAGAACAATGTAGACATGACCGAGACACGTCTTCGGTCAATAACCAATAGCGGAACCTGGATGCTCATATTGGTTCCCACATATTCTACGAAGATCTTTATCGGTCAGACCGCATAACAACATACGTTGTTCTCTTTGTCATCGGTATGTTACTTGCCCGAGATTCGATCGTCGGTATCTCAATACCTAGTTCAATCTCGTTACCGGCAAGTCTCTTTACTCGTTCCGTAATACATCATCTCGCAACTAACTCATTAGTTGCAATGCTTGCAAGTCTTAAGTGATGTGTATTACCGAGAGGGCCCAGAGATACCTCTCCGACAATCAGAGTGACAAAATCCTAATCTTGAAATACGTCAACCCAACAAGTACCTTCGAAGACACCTGTAGAGCACCTTTATAATCACCTAGTTACGTTGTGACGTTTGGTAGCACACAAAGTGTTCCTCCGGTAAACGGGAGTTGCATAATCTCATAGTCATAGGAACATGTATAAGTCATGAAGAAAGCAATAGCAACATACTAAACGATCAAGTGTTAAGCTAACGGAATGGGTCAAGTCAATCACATCATTCTCCTAATGATGTGATCCCGTTAATCAAATGACAACTCTTTGTCCATGGCTAGGAAACATAACCATCTTTGATTAATGAGCTAGTCAAGTAGAGGCATACTAGTGACACTCTATTTGTCTATGTATTCACACATGTATTATGTTTCCGGTTAATACAATTCTAGCATGAATAATAAACATTTATCATGATATAAGGAAATACATAATAACTTTATTATTGCCTCTAGGGCATATTTCCTTCAGGAAGTACAGCGACGGGAGGCCGTCACCGCCGACCGACGGAACAGGGCCCTCGCCAAGAAGGCCCGTGACAACGCGGCACGCGCGGCTGCGGGTGCCGCTGCCGCGGACCAGGCCGAGGCCGAGGCGACTCGCGCGGGGATGTTGAATCCCCCCGGCAACCACGTGCAGTACGCGCCCTGGGGCCAGCAAGGCATCGGGTCTCCGACGCCGCAGCCATGGGGGTCGCCGGGCTACGCCGACGGGGACGCGCACGGTGGGTTCAACCCAAACGTCACTTTCCCCCATGGACACCCGGCCCAGTGCACGCCCTCGCCCGCCTTCACCAGCGTGCAGTACCCTCCGTCCTTTCTGCTTTTTTGTACGCCGAACTTTTCATCCGATCGTCGATCTACTGGCCGCTTGATCGCCGGATTGTGGCGTCTATTTTGGACACGGGAATGATTACGTTTGAATTTGCCGTGGCTGGGGGGCGGCGCCGGGGGGCGTGGCTGGGAGCTAGGCCGCCCCCAGGAGCCGAACTAGCGCCGGCTCACCCCCAGGCCGCAGTTTTTCGGCGTCCTGGGGGGCCGAACGGCTGGAGATGCTCTTATATATCCAGACTTGTCTAGCGACTCTGTTGGCTATGGAGAAATGGCGTGGAGGAACTAAAAGTGTACCGTATTTGTTAGGTCACACCATGCACTACTCTGATCGGGCATTTTTAGATCACAGGGTTTTCATCAAGTTTAAAACTAAAATTGTTATGTTGACAAAAGAAAAAAGATTGTAAGAGTTATTTGGATAACATGTTTGAGATTAGCAAAAATTATGTAGGATGTCCGCAAAACAAAAATCATAAGAGTGCATTGGCGTGCCCTTAAATACATAGAAATCCCATTCATGTTACTATTATTCTTTTTAAGACTTCAATGCGCCTTTTCGGTAAAAAGAGAGAAGTGAATTCAATATGCGCTCTTTTTAACACACACACTCCCTCCCATATAGTGTTCACCGTCCCTCTTCCTATCTCTCTCATTCACGATCGCTTTAAATCCCTCTTCTGTAGATTATCCTGGAACGCTATATTTATGGTCGTCTCTACAACGTGTGAAAAATTGAGACTTGTTTACGAAGGTGTGTACACGATTGGAGGCGAAGGTGAGGGATACTTTCACCTAGTGGCGAAACTAGAAATAAAATGGAGGGTGTGCACACTTTAAAAAAATTAAGGTACATTTCAATTTGCTTGCATGGGCCTTAAAAATCAGCTATTTTTTACATGGTGAAAAAAAATGTTTTTCAAAAATCTGGGTGTGCCATGGCACACCTGGCACACCCCCTGGGTACGCCACTGAGTTTTACTCGACATGAATGGCAGCATGATCTTCCCATTGGCCCTCCTCCATCTTAGGCATTATACAGTTCCCGCATGATTATTTGTATTCCGCCTTGTTTATATTTTTCTGGAATGTGGATTTGGTTATGGTTGTGGGGTTGTGTGCATCTCAGTTATGAAGAGATCGTGTGTAATGCTTAAATCTTTTAAGTACTAAAGCGCTCTTTGTAAAAAAAATGTTGTTTCACACTATCAATCAACTTGTGCAATAGCCTTGTTTTTCCTTGAAATCAAAAATATGTGACTGTGTTTTCTCATATTGGCCTTTGCAAATTCTATGGTGCAAAGAAGCCAAAGCTGAGGATCTACCATTGGCTGGATGTTAGAAGGGTGGGTGGTTATATCCCCAATCCACGAGGGATCAAATCTATATTTGACACTTTGACATCTCATTGATGCAAATTATTAACTTTCCCGGGAAAGAGGCCCGGACCGTAAAAGGAGATAGATGATAGATGCACACCGACCTCATGATATATGGTCATAAACACAAGATCCACAAGAGAAGACGTTGGCTAGTCGTCACTGTTGCTAAAACACAAAAGAGGAGGCTTCTTAAAAGAGAAGCCAACCCGCTATGTACAATATCGTGGAGTACAAAAAAGAAATGATAAGAGTATTTGCTTGGTTCATAGTTACAGTTTGGTAGAGAATTTGTGATACGCAAGCGCTCTGGCCGTACGATTGCCTTGTGATTCAAAAAGAGTCAATGTCACTGGGAGTCATACAACTTGCGTTTGACGTGCAGTTTGGTTCTAAAACTTACGAAATACAAAATTGTGATCATATAACTTGTTCCTGCGTTCAAATACGGTGCTCCTCTCATATCTGGATGTATGGCATGCACACGTGGTGTAGGCCCACCTATCAGTGGCGGCTGGAAGCATTTTTTTTTCAGTTAACTCCCTTGCATTTTAATTACTCACGTACAAAATCAGTCAAAAAAAAGACACCGCAGTGTGGATCGAACAAACGATGCCCTACAAAACAACTACTACCAGACCAATAATGACTCATGTTGAACTTTGACAACTATACATGATATTTCCTTTGAAGACCATACAAAATAAAATCTAAATTTGAACGGAAGACTGTAAGCCCCACGGTTCAAACCTTTGTCGTGCTGGTGGCTGGCTGCATGTGCATGGGCTAACCATCCGACCATGATGACACTTGTTACTATAAAGGGACCCAAATCTTTGTTGTCTAATACTCCCTCCGTTTCTAAATAAGTCTTTGTAGAGACTGCACTAGATAGACTACATACGAAGCAAAATAAATGAATCTAAACTTAAAATGCATCTATATACATCCGTATGCAGTTTATAATGAAATCTCTACAAAGACTTACATTTAGGAACTGAGGGAGTATTTTTTTCTGTTTTATTTATGTAAGAAACAACTTATATTCTTTTTTTAAAATAACAAATTATATTCTATCTTGTGTTTTCTTCATGTTGCCCTTGCATTTTACGTTGTTCAGATATCCTTTTAGGCATTGCAATCTAAGTATACGCATTATCAATTAGGCTGAAGACAGACTTGATTTTAGTTTCTTAGAGATAAATATAGATAAAAGTGTTATGTGTTGTATAGTTTCAAGTTTATGAATCCCAAGTCTAGCCAGCTATATATAAATTTTCATTTGTGGAAAAGCTATATTTAAAAGTTAGGTAGTGTGTGCAAATTTGTAGTCTTAGCCACCCTTTTATTATCTACTAGAGATAATGCCAGTTCAACCTAAATATAGTAAGCAATTTTAAGCTACATCACGATGAAAAGTTTCACTATTCCCACAGAAAATTTGGAAAAAACATAAATTTATTTTTGGATAGACATGACATAAGAACTGATAACATAAAAATAAAATTTGTGAGGTCTGGCAGCAAAAATGTTATGTATCCATTTAAAACATGAAGTGTGATAGGTTAGCCCACTCACATGCAACCTTTGTCCAGAAGGTAACAGGTTCCAACCACGGTTCTCGCGTTTTCAGTCTAGATTTAAAATTTAATATAATTTCTACAGTCCATATTTATATGATATATAGTTATATTTGTGAATGTTGAGTGTCTAGCCTGCTTGGTCTGGTGGTACTCTATGCGAGTAACTAGGCTGCAGATTCTGGGATCAAATGCCTATTGCTGCAGTTTCTATTTTTTTGAGGAATTTTGCGTGTAAATAAATAAAATGAAAGGGAGTTATCTGAAAAATATGCTTGCAGTCATCGACAGGTGGGCCTACGCCGTGCTGGCACGCCACGTGTGCAGGCCGTACATCCTATTGCGGTAGAAAGCACCGTATTTGCACGTTAAGACAAGTTAAGTGACCACAATTCTGTATTTTGCAAGTTTTAAACCAAACTGCACATCCAACACAAATTCTATGACTTGCACTAATATTACCTCATTCGAAAATTGGGTTGGTCTTTGCATGTTGTTTAACCCTTAATTATCTTGTTATATGGGCTCCATGCACATAACTTTTCGTGGTTTTTGGCGGCTCCACCCATCCCATCTCCCATGTCTTTTTTCTTTTGACTTTTAAATATGAGCCTATTATATCTTTCGAATCAAAAGTCCAGTTGGTCTTTCGTTAGCATTTCATGTTCCTTGCGACGAGGGTTTTGAAATAAGACCGGTTTTGAATAAGTTACGACAAGTTTGAAAAAAATCACAAAGTTTTAACTATTAAAACTTGGAATTTCGGTTCAAAAGATAGAATAGATTCAAATTTGAGAGTGAAAAGAAAAAAAACATGAGGGTGGGACAGGTAGAGTTGTAAAAAACTACAAAAAACTAATGCATGGACCCCATGAACAGATATTATGGACTAATATGTATATGCAGAAATGTAAATATATGCAGATATGTATGCAGCAATCGTATGGCCAACCGAGGAAGAGCCCCCGCACCTCAGCGAATTTCTCGTTACACTTTGCTAATTTGCCACTAGTAGCTCTACATGGCTAGTGTTTGTTTCACTTACATAATTGTGGCACCTTACAACATGCTCCACTAAGTTTAGTTATCTCTTTTTAGGGGCCCGTCACGTCATGCGGCAGCGGTTTCTTCGTCGCGGATCTGGGCGGGCGCGGCCAGGAGGGATCTTACGCGGTGTGCGAGGCGTCGGCCTCTGCACGGTGTGCGGCGTCTGTGTCGTCGGCTCCCCTCCGGCAGGCCTTGGCGAGGTGGCAGCCCCCTTTGTCGCCGGATCCGGCCAGTCCGGCCGGCTGACTCCGCGGGGCGGCTGCTCTGGCTCGGGACTCTGCTCCCCGACGCGGATGCAGTGCGGGGTGGTGCACGCGGAGCAGACCTTCCTCATCTACCGATCTGGAGGGTTGTACTTCCCCTATGGCACTCTCTTCCCTGTAGGTTCCGGTTGATGGCGGCTTGAGGTTGTTGGATCCGGAGCAGGCAGAGGTTGGTAGTGTAGGATTTGGACCGGAGGAAACTTTGGTCGATTGGCCCGGCAGTGGCAACGTCTCTTGGTGTCGTTTTCTTTCTTGGAGGCACAATCGAGGTCCCTCCTATCCACACCTGACCCCCCTCCCGAACGAAAGTCCAAAATCCGCCTTGGATTGGGCGGCGGCGGCGCCTTGCGTGTCGTACCCTCCTTGGTGGCGCCGTCTTGGGAGGCTTGGGTTTGCGGGAAAGGGTTGATGTAGGCGGTGGGCTTCAGGTGACAAGGGCTTGAGCGACGACGGTGGGTGGACGCTGGCAGGTGGAGCGGCGTGGTTTCTATCGTATCATCATCGGCTGTCTCGGCGGCGTGGCGCAGCGGGGTCTCGGCGTCAGATGCATGACGATGGACGCGCGTAGGAAGGTGGCACTGTCTGGCATCGTGTCGGCGTCGACAGCAGGCCTGGCAAGGTAGATGCGTCGATACCTGCTCTGAAGATGGATCGATGGAATACGGCGGCGGTGGCCTCTCAGAGTGCGCCGGACCGGTGTGTGACCTAGTCCCGGTATGTGGCTGGGTTAGGGCATCCGGCTTTAGATGTTAGGCTTTGGTGCGATGTCTGTTTGATATTAGGCTCGGACATTCGGCACTCCTTCATGAAGGGATAGGAGTAGTGACATGTGTTGCCAAGACGGTGGACAGGTGTTGCCAAGATGGTGGCTTCAGACTTACTGATGTATTACTTTGTAAGGTCTTTGTGAATAATTAATAAAATTACTGCATGCATCACCCAGATGCAGAGGCCGGGGGTATATTCTCCTTTTCTAAAAAAACATCATCAGTTTTTTAACATAATATGCAGAGGCCGGGGGTATATTCTCCTTTTCTAAAAAAATGTCATCAGTTTTTTAACATAATATAAACATATGCGCTCATATATACGCGCATGCACTTATTTCTATAAACACACATGCACATCCTACCCCTATGAGCATCTTCGAAAGACTGAGTCAATCCTGAAATAAATTCAGAATAAATGCGAGCTTCAGGACTTAAACCCTCTCTGATGATATCAATAATGCATCAAATGCTAACCATCCATTCATAGATTGGTTTGTGTCACGTCGTCAGTTGCATCAAGGAATTAGTCACGTCGGAGGGACCATCACGTACCAATGCTAAATTTCTCCTTTACTTTGATTTGAGAACCGTACCAAGTCATATATTTCTTTTCTTTTCTAGATGGATAGATAAATAAGTAGATACTCGTGACTTGTACCATTTGCCCAACCACTCGATCGAGAAGCGGTCCATGCGCATGGTCAAACGCTGCACATGATCGGCTTGAGTACACGGCGACAACCTGGTTCGAGTACTTTCGTTTTGTTTTCTGACATGTTGACGTGTATGCATTGGCTGGAGTAGATTAATCAATTGCTGGTCGATGAGCTCCGGCCCGGATCGCAGCTCTAAACAAAAGAAAGAAAGAAAGTAGTACAGACCTGTACGGCTGTTCAGAGGGATGTCAATGAGTGTTGGTGTTTGTTTGTTTTTTTTAAACAAGGCAAAAGACTTGCCATTTTCATTAATTAAGGAGAAGGTTTAGACAAGAGCCGCAGAGCGGCAATAAAGAAAGATTACTCTCGCGACATAAGCTCACTCAGGTGGTTGGCTCCCGCCAACGCCTAAAGATGGGCCTCTCTTTGATCTTGGCAACAATAATGGTGGTCGGTGAAGCCGTGTTGCGAAAGACTCTTGCGTTTCGCTCCTTCCACATTTTCCACATGACAAGCATCAGAACAGAGGCAGCGGCTTTCTTGATGTGCCCTCCAGAGTTTATCGTCTTGAGCCACCAATCTTGAACCGTGTCTTCATGGCGCCAAATCAGTGGCGAGTGGTCCTGCATGCCGAGCCAGGCGACCACCGCATGCCAGACACGGGGAGTGAACCTACACTGGAAGAGGAGATGGGAGGCGGACTCTTGAACTTGTTTGCATAGGGGACAAAGTCCACAGTTTGGCCATCCTCGCCGTTGTAATCGATCCGCCGTCCACACACGATTTTGAATGATAAGCCAAGTGAAGACCTTGCATTTTGGGGGAGCCCAACTCTTCCAGATTGTGGGAGCAGTTGGGTTGAGAACTAGGCCCTCAAATTGTGCCATGTATGCTGTAGCCGTCGAATATTCACCACTAAAAGTGAATTTCCAGGAAATGGTGTCCTTCCTATCCGGATTGAGAGCAACTTCAGTAACCAATTCCCATAAGACCGCAAACTCCTGGATATGTGCCAAAGTGAGCCCCTGTGAAATGTCAATTTGCCGGACCCAGAAATTGTTGTCAAGAGCCTTACAAACCAAACATGCCTTCTTTTTGGATATTTCGAAGATTTTAGGAGCGATATCTTTAGGTCGGAGGCCATTGAGCCAAGATGACTCCCAGAATTTTGCTTTTTTGCCATCACCAACGGTCACAATCATGGATGCTGAAAAAAGATCTCTGTCAGTATCAGAACAGGGCGTTTCCATCCCCATCCAAGTTTTGGGAGGGTCAGCCCATTCAAACCAAAGCCAACGAAGATGAAGGGCGATCGCAAATTTCTCAAGATTGAGCACACCCAGGCCACCGAAGATCTTGGGCTTGCAAATATGCTCCCAATTAACCTTACACTTTCCACCAGACACCTTGTCACAGCCAGCCCAAAGATAAGCACGTCGCAGGCTGTCAATCTTTTTTCACACCTCAGCAGGGAGCTCCATCGGCGTGAGCAGTATGCTCTGCACACAAGGCGGCCCAAGATCATCGCCTATCTACTGTTGGGATCTACTCCCTCTGTCCCATAGTATAAAAACGTTTTCGAAACTATGTTAGCTTGAAAAACGTTCTTATATTATGGGATGGAGGGAGTATCTATTTGTAAGTCGGATTGCAATTTGATTAAGTGTTCGAAAAAATTGTAATTTCTGTCGGTGAAAAATGCAATATACAGGTTTTTATCCAACTGTACTTTTTCTAAAGGAAGTGCAAGCTGTACTTTTTCTAAAGGAAGTGCAAGCCTAAACCGATCTAGAATCAGCAAAATGATTGCAACAAACGTTTTCAGGATTGAGAGTCATGTATAACACCGAAATTTCAAGCTTAATCATATTAGAGGAGTAGAGTGTGCATGTTTGGTTTGATGACTGAGTTACCAATATTTTTTTGCATGCCAACCAAATGTGCCTCACATTTGGTTCGATGCAAAAAGTTGGCACGCTAAGATTTCACCTTGTACTCCCTCTGTTAGTGATCTAAAAAGTCTTATACTTGTATTCCTTTTTTTTTTACAAATGGAGTACTGTCCGCGCCAATCCGACATCTGATCTTCCTTTAATTGCCTCTTCCCCCATTACCACCGTCTCACACTTTTCTCCCCCGTTGCATGAGCCCGTGCTCTGATGGGCAGCTGGGTCCCCCCTTCTCCTCGTCCTCCATTGTTCATCCAAAACTACTCCATGGACGATACTGGTGCCCGACGTGTGCAAGATATTTAAATCCAGCGTCCTGTGTTGTTTCACTCATACGCATGTACGGCCTGATTTAATCATCGGCTGCTTGTTCATCAGCCCATAGTTGTTGATGACGGTGACATCAAGTCATGCCGCCCCACGCATTGAACATGTGTTTAAATTGCACACGTTAGTGTGATCGACCTTTTGGCCAATAGATATATTATTTCATGTACGATAAATATATGGTGTCAGACTAAGTCCTCGATAGTCACTAACGAATTAAAAGTCCAGTTATATATTGCTTAAAAAGACTAAGTCATCAATATCCAGCTCCGTCGGGTGTGCGTCCACATTCACACCATGTGTTTGTAAATGTGGGCATCATACACATTCAAGGTAAAAAAAAGATAATAGCATGAAAGACAAATCATACACAAGCGTTATGATAGAAGAACAATACTGGTTGAAATCTATTAAAAACCCAATACTCCAGGTGAACCCAACAAAATATTTGTCAGTTTCATCTACAATTACTATTTATGCGCCAATTATTGCCAATTTTCGTGATGAAATAACATCTGTGGACGTGTGGGCAAAAATAACTAAATGAACACTCCAAAATGCTTTAAAAATGTTTTTTTTTGAAGCGTTGATTTTGTTATTTTGCCCAGACCTCCACGCATGTAATTTCATCATGAAATTTACACGCATGATTTTTTTCTTCTAGTTTTATTATGATTTTTTTCTTCTAGTGTAATTTGAGGTCAAGCGTAGAAGCTCCATATTCGCAAAAAAAACGTAGAAGCTCCATGTCCTAACTAAAGATAATCTTATTGAGAGGAATTGGCATGGGAGTATGCAATGTGTATTTTGTCCGCATGATAAGACAATAAAACATTTGTCCTTTTGATGTAAATTGGCTCGTTCTATATGGTTAGTCATCCAAATAGCTTCTAGCTTGTATTCTACTTATAGTGTTGCCAATTGGTTACATGAGATTGATCACAGGCTTAGAATTCTTCTCAGGGTAAGAGCGCTTGCCGTGATTTGGTCGCTTTGACTATATAGATAGGATAAAGTTTTTAATGATAAAATTACTTCGCTTATGCAGGTTATCTACAGATGTATCGGGATGCTTCGTTTATGGTCCTCTTTACAACGAATGGAGAATCGTGACCTGTTTACAGGGTGTGTACACGATTGGAGGCTACGGCGAGGGATACTTTTATCCAACATAGGTGGCAACATGATCTTAGGATTGGCCCACCCAGCGGCGGACCCGAGATTGGGCTAAGCCCAGGGCCCCAGGCTTCTACATTGTTTGCTACAGTGCGCAATATGCTACAGTCAACGAAGTAATTCATCCTCACGCTCCAGCCCCCCCCCCCGGGCCTTGGTCCTGGATCCACCACTGGGGTCGCCGATGGTTTAGGTGTTATACATATATACGTTTTTCTTTGTATATCGCCTTTTTTTAGAAAAACACCCCTTATATTAATTAATTAAACAAAAGCTTATTGCAATCATTCATTACAGCATACGCCACGCAGGGCGAGACAGAGTTAACAAGCAACCCGTCGGACCTACTAATAAAACTGAACTTAGCAATCTCATGTGCCACCTCATTGGCATGCCGCTTTATTTTTGAAAAGCTCAAATTTTGGAACAACTTGGCGATGTACAAAGCCTCTCTCTTCAGGTCAACGAGGGGATCTATCAAGCTTCTCACTTGCAAGGAAAGAATGAACGAAAGCACAATCAGTCTATAAAATAATAGATTGATGAAGGGTAATACCAATATAAAGGCCTGCTAGGCAGGCGCGGAGCTCAGCTTGATTGACACTAGTACACCGACCAATAAAATCCCACGAGAAAATGATGATTTTGCCAGTCGAATTTCTAGCAACAACCCCACAGTGGCTACATTAATGCTCTCAACAAAATTGGCGTCGACATTGATCTTGATATAGCCATCAGGAGGAGATTTCCACACAACGTGCTCTCTCTGTGGTACATAATCTGCAATAACACCTCCCACCTTTTTCTTACCTTTATTGCTAGAGTCCAACTGAATAGTGTCGTGATTGGCCATGTAAGAAGACCAATAATTGACCACAAAATTTGCTGAGTTAGAAATGAATTCCTCATCCTTTCCAAAAATTAAGTCGTTTCTCATATGCCAAGCTCGCCAGAAGAGGTATAAGATTTGCTCCCGCTGCTGCAAGCTCAACTGATCCATCAAACTAAAAAGTCAGTCCGGTCCCGAGCATTTGAGCAACTCTTCGTTCGAAATATCCCACGAATCTCTCAACGCCAGCCGCAAAGCACGAGCTTTAGAGCACCTCACTAGGGCATGATAGGTGCTTTCGTTTTCCACACAACAAATAGAGCACATACCTGAATTAGTCCGATGGTGCTTAACTCTATTCATCTGAATTAGCCTTTTTTATTTTGGTTGTTGTGAGGATTTTGCTCCCTGTGTGCATCTTAGTTAGGCAGAGACCAGGTGTAATACTTAAACCTTTTAAGTAATAAAGCGCCTTTTAAAAAAATGTCCTACCCACCTAGCCATTCAACTCATGATTGCTTCTCTACAGTACAACACAAGTCACAAGTGTACGTAGTTTTAGGAGTAAATTGCACAGAAGTACCACAATTGGGGCATTGGAAGCAGATTGGTACCAAGATTGGTAATTTTTACATGTCAGTACCAAGATTGGGGCGAGCCGTTGCAAAAAAGACTAAAAGTGTGTTTTATACGTATTGACAGAAAAGCTGGCCGGTTGGCCGCCCGTCAGGCGACACGCTGGCCAGTGCGCGCGTGCCCGCGCGCTGACTGGGCGCTGACTGGGACGAGGCCGGCTCCCTTTTAGGGCGCGGCTGGTGCGGTCGAGCCACACCCCGCTCACTCCCCCTGCTCTGCTCTGCGTTCTTCTTCCTTCTCTCTGCCTCGCCGCCGGCTGCGCCCGCCCCCGCCGGCCGCCACACGACGCTGCCGCAGCCATGGTTTTTGAAGACGAGAGCAGCGACGAGAACTCAAGCCTCCCGTACATGCACTCCGAAACCTCCACCGATGGGCTCAATCAGGTCAGTTACTCCATTGGAGCTAGGGTTAGGGCTAGGTTTAGGAAAATTTGGGGATTTTTCTGTCTAGGTGGTCTTTGCTGTGAGGATTTCGTTTGATTTGCTTTGTCCTCGTCCTCTGCACATGATGCTAACTTGGATTTTGCTTGGGCAGGTGCCTTTCTCTCTTCAGGACCCGGATTACAATGGTCTTGAGCTAGATCTGATAGTGCTGTGAGAGAAGCATGGGAAGCCATCAGAGAGGCTTGTTGCATTTGAAGGAACAATGACTGGGAGAAGGTTCTTAGCATGTGCAGAGCCGATAATTTTCTTGCCTTATTGATTATGCACAGGATATGTTCATTGGAAGTCACATAGTCTTGTTTGCCAATTGTTATTCAGTTATGTGATTGGTAATTTTGTTAGTCATATATGCCATACTGTAGTGCTCATTGTAGGAATGGTGAATATTATGGTCAGTGGAGTGCATTTAGGCTAAATATAGGCTCAAGCATGCTCTGTTGTGTGCACATGAATGCTCTGTTGTATGCAATGTTGCTTAGTACTCACATTAGCCATTAGCTGATGTGTGACTCTTACTAAGTAACTGTTGCTTACTGCTGACAGTAGGTACTGTCATTAGCTAGTTTGTTCCTGCAGGCTAATGTAGTGTATTTAGCTAGGCTAATGTAGGATTCCATTATATTAATGGCCAATTGTAAGTTGGTTATTATGCAAAGTTGAATGTAGTGTTACTTTGCTAATTATATACTGATCACCCTCTTGCTTAGCACATGGATGTGCAAATTCAGTGTTGGTCAGTACCAACATTAGCTACTGGCATGAACTAACTGTTGCTTACTACTATTAGTAGTTGTATTGTACTAAATTTTGCCTTGTTATTTTTCCAGAAAGGTCAGAATTGTGGGTTTGTTCAGTGGGTTGATGAGCAGTGGCCCCCAACAATGGAGAATGCATTGTTGAAGCTTTGGTCAATGGTTGAAGAGAGCAAGTCTGCTAGGATGGATGATAATCTTCAAAGTTCTTTAACTATTCACCATTTGACAGAAGAAAATAAGAAGCTGGATGCACAATATGACAAGTTAGTGAAAGATGTGCATCAACTTGTGGACTTTCAGCAGGATAGGGTTGTGGATTTCAGTTATCTGCAGTCAGCTGTCACATATCAGCACCAATGCAGAGCTGAATTGGTGGCTGGTATGAATGCATAAATGGCAAAGAAAGATGCAGCTCTAGAGAAGCTTCAACAGAAGTTTGAAATCATGTGCAACCTGACAAGTGCTCAAGCAACTGCCATCCAAAACCTCAAGTTGAAGAATATGAAAGAGAAGCAATTGAGGATTGAGGCTCAAGAGAATTTGGAGCTGAAGAATGCAGAGTTCACAAAGTTTGAGGAGAAGCTCACCCAAGAGAAGCTAGAGTTGAAGTTCCATGTTGCTGATCTGCTGAAGCTCAAGGAAAACCATAATGAAGAGAAGCAGATGCAAGAGTTTAAGATTACTGAGCTCATGAAGGCAGAGGAGAAGCTGAAGGAGAAGATCAAGGGGATCCAGGCCATCTTGGAGAACTGAACAAGATGAATTAAGATTAGTGGGCATTGCAGACCTTTTGGGAAGGATGGCTGTGCAATGGCCTAGTAACTTAGAATTATGGTAGTGTAATGTATGGTTCTAGAATTAATTGTGAACTCTGGCTGTTTATGTACCTACTAATATGCTATTCATCCTTTTGTGAGAAAAGGATGGATTGTGCATTTGAACTCCACTATGTAATGTGAACAATGGTTGTGTATTCCTATAATGTGTTGAACTCCAGTTAGTATCATTTGCTTATGTTAGACTGAAAATGATGGTTAAATGCATTTGAGGAATAGTTACATATGTTAGAGTGATGCTTAAATGCTTAAATGCATTTGCAAAAGGAATAGTTTTAGGTGGTTCCGTCGACCCCGAGACACCCTAGACCCTAGTTGATGGCTTTAGGTGGTTCCGTCGACCCCGAGCCACCAAAACCCAAAATGATGGCTTTAGGTGGTTCCGTCGACCCCGAGACACCCTAGACCCTAGTTGATGGCTTTAGGTGGTTCCGTCGACCCCGAGCCACCAAAACCCAAAATGATGGCTTTAGGTGGTTCCGTCGACCCCGAGACACCCTAGACCCTAGTTGATGGCTTTAGGTGGTTCCGTCGACCCCGAGCCACCAAAACATAGACAACATAAAAAGGACCATTTTGAGCATAGACAACATATCAATAATAAAAAGAACCATTTTTATCATAACAACATATCAATCATAAAAAGAACCATCCAAGCTTGCATAATCAATAACTCCAGCATATCAAGATAGTCCATTCCAGGCATTCACTCATAAGTTGCATCCACATCAACAAAAGCCATATATGGCATTGATTCTTAAAGTACACCACCAAAGCAAAGATGACATTGTACACCACCACATGAAGTATCTAGTTACCACTTGCATAGAA